>NW_025861120.1:120569-141800 GCF_002878395.1 Capsicum annuum
AATATGTAGAAGGAGGACGTGCTAATGGATTTTAATAAGTTACACCAAATGATTACGATTGATTATTATTGTTATGAGGTTCTAGTGGACTAGTATTTCTTGATGTCTTGTTTTGTAGCTTCAAAGTGAGAATAGTATGTGAGGTTGGGTTGTTAATCATGCCTAGCACTAGAAACTAAGATTGAACAGTGGATAGTCAAGTAGGGTGTAATGGTTGCTTGGATAGTGATGCTAGTTGTATAGAGGTAGACCAATAGGCTTGAAATAGTGTATGCAAGAATTTAAGTTTATTGATTTGAGATTAAGTATGATGTTGTAGGTATGATCTAGAGGTATGCCAAAGGTGATATGGGGTCGTATTATTTTCTAAGGTTATTAAGTGTCATGTGTTATTAGTAGTACCCTTGAGTTGCTAAGTGAAAGCTGGCTAGTTATGTAGTGCATGGTGTTCTTAATAGCTAAGTTGAGGAGTTTTAGGTAGATGGTGTTGAGCCTTTTAAGTATGATTCTGATTCTTACAATTTGGGAAAAATATAAGTATGGAAGTGTGATCTTGGTAGGATATGATTATGTGTTTAGTGAGGTAGATATGTTTGCAAATGAGAGTGTAAGTCTTTGATGAGAATTATTGTAACGGCCTGCATTTTGGGCTACAATAAAGACCATGATTTTGATGCCTTGATAATCCCGAAGCTATAAAATCCTATGCCAATATGGCATGTTAATTATTTGTGTAGCAGGTGAATCTATTCAAACTTGAATTTAGACCATAGAGGTCCTTCAACTCATGGACGAGTTGAAACTATTTCGATCGACTAAGTTTTAGTGGACGTTGTAAAGTTTGTCATCTTCCATCAATCATAACTCTTTTTATATGTCGAATTAGTAATCCTACTATGTGTCAAATGATAGGTATTCGAGTTATCTTTCCAACGATACTAATTTGGCTAAAATCCAACACCCAAGCAAGAAGTTATAGCCTTTCAAAGTGATATGCGTTGCCTAACCAATCGACCATGGGCACTAAAAAGCATAGGCAATAGCCTAGACGGAGCCTATGTAAACATAGGCGATAGCCTAGGTGGCACCTATGTGAACATAGGCAATGGGATGGGCGGCCCCTATGTAAAGAATTCTAGTGACTTAAACTCTCCATTTTGGGGACAAAGTGGTCCTTTTCCACACTTACTTAGCCCTAAAACACAAAATTCAGTTCCAAGGACCCCAAAATACACCTTCATTCATCAAAAGTGCTCAAATATTCTCCTTAGGGTTTCAAAATAAAAACCCAAATAGTTCAAGATTCGACCGTAGGTTTTGAAAGATAATTACATATTTGGAATCACCAATCCGCAAGCTTTAATACACATCTATTATCCTTAGAAATAGATGTACGTGGGGTTATCCTAAAATCTCATGGGTGTAGTTTTTATGAACATCCATGCTTTTAAATGGGTATTTTCAATCAAATGCTAATAACTTGCTTTCAATATGATTTCTAAGTCATCTTTCTTTATGTCATGGGAATTATTTGCCTATATACTTCAATGGTTGAAACCATGCATATGTGATTTGAGATTTTCCATGGAAGTTTGATAAATTGCTTTTAAATTCCCTTGATAATGTCTTGATACCCCATATCATATTGTGATCAACAAAAGAGAGCATGAATTTGAAATAAATATTGTTCACCATTTGTAAATGATGAAGCAACTTGGTTTTTACATGGTTATGCATATGTGGAAGTGATATTGAGGACTTGCAAGTCGGGTATGACGATACCCTATAGAACATGATATGTGATTTAATCAGATGAAATTTGAATGCATTGTATTTACATGAGAAAGGTGAATGCCCGAAGAAGGCGTTTGAGAGTAAGGGCTCATCTCTGGAAAACATGTTTGCCAACACGGAATTTTGGTACTAGGCTAAGTGATCTTGTGTACTTGACTTCATGTCATTCCCAAATTGGGACTATAGGTAGGATCCCGTGCCAAGTGATCTTGGGCCCTACCAGTGGGTTGAGACACCATGCTTTGTGGTCTTGAGTGTCTCTCCCTCACTTATACTCTAATGTCGGTAGCAGCCGAGACTAGACAGTTGGTGTAAATTATGTAGGGTATTCCACCTAGATCAGTTGCATTTCATTGTTGTTGAGAAACTATTGCATTACACCCATGTGTTTTCAAATGATTTGATACGAAATTGCTTTATAATGGCTCTCAACTATATTTTCTCAAAATAGTATGTTTTTTTTTATATCTCTAAGTGCCAGTACTTTTATGCTGACCCCCTCCCCTCTCTAACCTCTCAGGTTCAGAGGCCCAGTCTAGGGGTCAAGAGAACCAATAGATCATTCAGAAAGAGTTGCAGAGACAAGTGGTGAGCCTTCTATGTTTCGGAAGGTCTTATGTCCTACAGTCCTTTTATCTTATATTCAATTTTAGGGTGTACTGGGGTCCTTGTACCAGTTTATATACGGTTACTTGACTCAGTCATTTTTTAGAGATTTTCGTAGACAGTTGTTTAGAGGTTCATTGATGTTGGGGGAATGTTATCTCCCTGTTGTTGTTTCTTGCCTTATTTATGACCATGTTTCCGAATTATTATGTTTCTTCTGCATTACTTTGATCATATGAGTCAGGTGCATGATTACTAGACAGATAGGGATGTTTCGGGCCTCCATGGTTCGAAATGCTCATCATGGCCAGGCCCTGGTTTGGGTCGTGACAAACTTGGTATCAAAGGATGGTTCATAGTCCTAGGGTATCTGCAAAATTGCATTGGGTAGATTTCTATTTACGGGTGTGTAGCGTGCCACACTTATAAGTAGGAGGCTACTAGGCGTTTAGGAAATATTTCCCTTCTTTTTGATTTAGTTCATGCCTCAGAGTCTGAACTGTCCCCTAATCAATGATCACTTATGTTTCAAAAACATAGTGATGCCTCCACATCGTACCATCGATTAGAATGCTCAGGCAGATAAGGTCTGTCCCATCCATGGGATGAGAACCCATAACAAGTCTCACACTCTAGAATTTGTCCCTACTCTGGGAGTCCCTCCAGTCCCCAACAATCCACCTCGGGCTTCGCGAACTAATGCCAACCGTCCCCCAACTGCTTAAGGAGATATTTCAAATGCAGAATTCAGACGGTCTATTCATATGCTGACATAGTTATAGCTAACCAGTCTCAACGATCAGAAGATATTGGGTCTGCATCTGTTACGTATGAGGCTACTAAAGTCAGACATTTCATGAAGATGAACCCACCTAAATTCACTGATACTAAGGTAGAGGAAGATCCACAAGTGTTTATGGATGAGATGGAAAAGATTTTTAAGGTGATGCCTATGGATGAGGTAGAAGGGGTAGAGCTAGTAACCTATCAGCTCAAGGACATTACGAATTAGTGGTATACCGACTGGGAAGATGCAAAAGGTAAAAGTGCTAAGCCCACAGTTTGAGGAAAATTTGTGGAAGCTTTCCTTAATCGATTCTTTTCTCTGGAGTTGAGGGAGACCAAAGCAAAAGAGTTTATGAATCTGAAGCAGGGCAGTATGAGTGTCTAGGAGTACACTTTGAAGTTTAATAAACTAGCCCACTATGCACCAGAGTTGACTAGTAATATGAGAGCTCGGATGAGGAAATTTGCTTCTGGCCTTGCTGATAACCTGGTACTTGAGTGCCAGGGGGATATGTTGAATAAGGAGTTAGGCTTTTCTCGACTGACCATTCATATACAACAGGTAGAAGAGAAGAAGAAAAAGATTGTTGAATCTAGAGAGAAAGACAGACAGGCTAAGAGAGTTAGATCTATGGACCAGAACCAGAGTCAGCCGCAGAGTGGTAACTGGGGTAATAAGTGGTCAAAGAAAAAGAAGTTTTGGAATAATGCACAGTCAGCAGCCAGTGCCCCAACACCCAGACCACCGATAGACAGACAAACTCAAAGTTTTCAAACTCCTCATGGGTCCAAAGCTCTACGTACACAGTCTCAGGGCAGTATGTCCCAGCAGTGTCGTACTTATCCGCGGTGCGAGGTTTACGGAAGGAATCATCTAGGGAAGTGCTAGTTTGAGGGGAGAAACTGCTATACTTGTGGCAAAGTGGGTCACCTTTAGAGAGATTTTCCTTCTGCTGGAGTAAATGCTAGAGGGGGAGGGGGGGCTAAGTCCCAAGCCGCCTCCACAGCTCCTTTTCCTAAGGATGCCCCTTCAGCCGCCAGGAGTGGTCGCAACTGGTTATATTCTTTTACTAACCGCTAGGAGGCGGAAGCTTCACCAGATGTTGTCATTGGTATGTTACGAATCCTTTCTCATGATTTTTATGTATTGCTTGATCCCGGGTCTACTTTATCTTATGTGACCCCTTATGTGGCTATTGGTTTTGGGTTTGAGCCCAAAGTTATTATAGAACCCTTCTCTGTTTCTACTTCTATAGGTGATTCTGTTGTTGCTAGAAGGTTGTATAGAAATTGTGTCGTGTCTATTCATAGTAGGGAAACTGTGGCAGACCTTATAGAACTGGATATGATAGATTTTGATGACATCCTCGGGATGGACTGGCTCCATTCATGTTATGCCACCCTTGATTGCAGAACCCAAAAGGTAACTTTTTCTTTCCCGAATGAGACACCAATTGTATGGGCAGGGAGTTCTGTGGAACCTAGAGGTCACTTTATCTCTAATCTTAGAGCTCGAAAGCTTATCTCCAAAGGTTGTATGTATCATCTAATCTGATTAGAAGATTTAAAAGTTGAAAACCTTCCTCTGCAGTCAGTCCTTGTAGTGAATGAATTCCTAAAAGTCTTTTCCGAATATCTACCAAGGATACCCCCTGATAGGGAGATAGATGTTGGTATTGATGTGTTGCTAGACACGCATCCTATTTATATTTTGCCATATAGAATGGCTCCCGCTGAACTAAAGGAGTTAAAGGAACAACTTGCAGACCTCCTAGACAAAGGTTTTATTCGTCCTAGTGTTTCCTCATGGGGTGCACCCATGCTCTTCGTGTGAAAGAAGGATAGGTCCCTTCGGATGTGAATACACTACTGTCAGTTGAATAAGTTCACGATTAAAAATAAAAATCCTCTTCCTAGGATTGACGACCTTTTTGACCAGCTTCAGGGTGACAAGTGTTTTCCAAAAATAGACCTTCATTCCGGTTATCATCAGTTGAAATTTTGGGAGTCAGACATACCCAAGACAGCCTTCCAAACCTAATATGGTTACTATGAATTTCTACTCATGTCCTTCGGGTTGGCTAACGCCCCTGCAGCCTTCATGGATATTATGAATAGAGTGTTCCATCAGTTTCTTAACTTGTTCATCATCGTGTTTATTGATGATATTCTGATCTATTCTAAGAGTAAAGAGGATCACGCCAATCACCTCCGAAATATTCTTCAGACCCTTAAGGATCATCAGTTGTATGCCAAATTTTCTAAGTGTGAATTCTGGTTAGACGTTATTGCCTTCCTGGGGCATATTGTGTCTAGTGAGGGGATAAGAATAGATCCCCAGAGAGTTGAAGTAGTAAGAAAATGGCCCAAACCCACGACTCCAATCGATATTCGGAGCTTCTTGGGTTTGACGAGGTATTACAGAAGGTTTGTAGAGATTTTTTCTTCCATAGCTGCTCCGCTTGCTAAACTGACTCGGAAAAAGATGAAGTTTGTGTGGTCTAACTTATGTGAAAATAGTTTTGAGAAGTTGAAGGACAACCTGACTACTGCTCCTGTTTTGACCCTTCTCGAGGATTTAGGTGATTTTATGGTTTATTGTGATGCATCTCATGTGGGACTTGGTTGTGTATTGATGTAGCGTTGTAAGGTAATAGCTTAGGCATCTAGGCAGTTAAAGGTGCATGAGTGCAATTACCCTACTCATGACTTAGAGTTAGCAGCCGTGGTGTTTCCACTTAGAATCTGGAGGCACTATCTCTATGGAGTGCATATTAATATTTATACTGACCATAAGAGTTTGCAGTATGTTTTCTCCCAGAAAAAATTGAACCTTAGGTAGAGGCGTTAGATGGAGCTTTTGAAAGACTATGATATGAGTCTGCATTACCATCCAAGCAAGGCAAATGTTGTAGCTGACGCCCTCAGTAGGTTTTCTATGGGCAGCCTTTCTCATGTTGAAGAAGGAAAGAAAGAGATGGTGAAGGATATTCACCACCTTGCAAATCTAGAAGTGTGACTCTTAGATTCCAAAGATGGAGGGGTGATTGTTCGTGAGTTAGCTAAGTCATCCCTTTGTGCTGAAGTTAAGGAGAAGCGGGTTGAAGATCCCATATTGATGCAAATCAAACAAGATGTGGATCAACAAAATGTTATGTCATTTGAAATTGGTAGTCATGGTCTTCTGAGATTTTAGGGTAGATTGTACGTTCCTAATGTTGATGGGCTGCGAGAAAGAATCCTTAATGAGGTGCACACTTCGAGGTATGTTATTCACCCAGGCTCTACTAAGATGTACCATGATCTGAAAACCTTATATTGGTGGAATAACATGAAACATGATATAGCTAATTTTGTGTCCAAGTGTTTGAACTGTCAACAAGTGAAGGTAGAACACATGATTCCAGGTGGTACTTCCCAAGAGATAGCCCCACCTTTATGAAAGTGGGAGATGATAAACATGGACTTCATTACAAGACTTTCGAGATCCCGAAACCAGTATGATTCTATATGGGTGATTGTAGATCGGTTGACAAAGTCAGCCCACTTTTTGTCTATGAGGACTAATTATTCGGGAGAGGTTTATGCAGATTTAGATTGAGGAGATAGTTCAATTGCATGGGGCAGCAGTGTCCATTATATCTGATAAAGGTACGCAGTTTTTATCTCAGTTCTGGAGATCTTTTCAGAAGGGTTTAGGTACACAAGTGAATTTGAGCACAACTTTCCACCCTTAGACGGATGGACAAGCTGAGCGTACCATTCAGACCCTCGAAGATATATTGAGGGCATGCATCATTAATTTCAAAGGTAGTTAGGTAGATCACCTTTCACTGGTTGAATTCGCTTATAATAATAGTTACCATGCCATCATCAAGATGGCTTCTTTTGAGGCTTTATATAGGAGGAGATGTAGGTCTCTGATAGGATTGTATAAAGTGGGTAAGATACATTTGTATAGGCCTAATCTTGTTCATCAGGCAATAGAGAAAGTGAAGATCATTAGAGAATGACTCAAGATTGCTCAGAGTCGTCAGAAGTCCTATGTCGATGTTCGGAGAAGAGAACTAGAGTTTAAAATTGGTGATTGGGTGTTTCTCAAGGTTTCTCCTATGAAAGGAGTTATGCAGTTTGGAAAAAGGGGTAAATTAAGCCCTCACTATGTAGGGCCATATCAGATTCTGAGAAAGATTGGTACAGTTGCTTATGAGCTAGAATTGCCTGCAAGTTTGGATTCTGTTCATCCGGTATTCCATGTATCCATGTTGAATAAATACATTGGAGATCATTCTATGGTATTGCCAGTAGAGGGTATCAAGGTGACAGACTCCTTGTCTTACAAATAAGAGCTCGTTGAAATTTTAGATCGCCAAGTTCGAAAGCTGAGGAGCAAAGAGATAACCTCAGTAAAGGTACTGTGGAGGAACCAGAAAGTCGAAGAAGCCACTTGGGAGTCATAAGATGACATGAGAATTAGATATCCCAATTTGTTTGCTTTGATGGAGGATGAGAAAGAAGGTACTATTCCTATATTATCTTTCCTAGTCCTTTATTATGCTTGAAATCATGTCCGTCTTTGTCCCGCATCATCAGTTGGGGATGAATAATCCTAAAGGAGGGATAATGTAATGACCTGTATTTTGGGCTACAATAAAGAGCATGATTTTGATGCATTGGTAATCTTGAAGCCATGAAATCCTATGCCAATACGGCATGTTAATTATTTGTGTAGCATGTAAATCCATTCAAGCTAGAATTTATACCATAGAGGTCCTTCAACTCATGGACGAGTTGAAACTATTTCGATCGACTAAGTTTTAGTGGATGTTGTAAAGTGTGTCAGCTTCCATTGACCATAACTCTATGTATATGTTGAATTAAGAAGCCTACTATGTGTCAAATGATAGATATTCGAGTTAGCTTTCCAACGATACCAATTTGGGTAAAATCCGACATCCGAACAAGAAGTTATGGCTTTTCAAAATGATATGCATTGCCTAACCAATCGCCCATGGCCACTGGAAAGCATAGGCAATAGCCTAGGCGGCGCCTATGTAAACATAGGCGATAGCCTAGGTAGTGCCTATGTAAACATAGGCTATAGCCTAGGCGGCGCCTATGTGAACATAGGCAATGGGATGGACGACACCTATGTAAAAAATTCTAGTAACTTAAGCACTCTGTTTCGGGGACAAAGTGGTCCTTTTCCACACTTTCATAGCCCTAAAACACGAAATTCAGTTCCAAGAACCCCAAAATACACCTTCATTCATCAAAAGTTCTCAAAGATTCTCCTTAGGGTTTTAAAATAAAAACCCAAATAGTTCAAGATTCGACCGTAGGTTTTCAAAGATAATTACATATTTGGAATCACCAATCCACAAGCTTCAAGAAACATCTATTAACCTTGGAAAAAAATGTACGTGGGGTTATCCTAAAATCTCATGGGTGTAGTTGTTATGAATGTGCATGCTTTAAAATGGGGGTTTTTAATCAAATGCTAACAACTTGCTTTCAATATGATTTCTAAGTCGTCTTTCTTTATGTCATGGGAATTGTTTGCCTATATACTTCAATGGTTGAAACCATGCATATGTGATTTGAGATTTTCCATGGAAGTTTGATAAATATGAATGATAAATTGATTTCAAATTCCCATGATAATGTCTTGATACCCCATATCATATTGTGATCAACAAAAGAGAGCATGAATTTGAAATAAATATTGTTCGCCACTTGTAAATGATGAAGCACCTTGGTTTTTACATGGTTATGCATATGTGGAAGTGATGTTGAGGACTTGCAAGTCGGGTATGGTGATATCCTAAAGAACATAATATGTGATTGAACCATATGAAATTTGAATGCATTCATTTTACATGAGAAAAGTGGATGCCCGAAGAAGGCGTTTGAGAGTAAGGGTTCATTGCTGGAAAAAGTGTTTGCCGACACGGAATTTTGGTACCAGGCTAAGTGATCTTATGTACTTGACTTCATGTCATTACCAAATTGGGACTATAGGTAGGATCCTGGGATAAGTGATCTTGGGCATTACCAGTGGGTCGAGATGCCATGCTTTGTGGTTTTGATTGTCTCTCCCTCACTTATACTCTAATCTCGGTGGAAACCGAGGTTAGACAGTTGGTGTAAATTATGTAGGGTATTCCACCTAGATTATTTGCATTTCATTATTGTTGAGAAACTATTGCATTACACCCATGTGTTTTCAAATGATTTGTTACGAAATTGCTTTATAATGGCTCTCAACTATATTTTGTCAAAATATTATGTTTTGTTTTGATATCTCTGCGTGCCAGTACTTTTGTGTTGGCCCCCTCCCCTCTCCAACCTTTATGGTTCAGAGGCTCAGTCTAGGGGTCAAGAGAATCAGTAGATCATTTAGACAGAGTTACAGAGATAAGTGGTGAGCCTTCTATATTTTGGAAGGTCTTATATCCTATAGTCCTTTTATCTTATATTCAGTTTTAAGGTCTATTGGGGACCTTGTCCCAGTTTATATACGGTTACTTGACTCAGTCATTTGTTAGAGATTTTCGCAGACAGTTGTTTAGAGGTTCATTGATGTTGGGGGAGCCTTATCTCCCCGTTATTGTTTCTTTTCATATTAATGACCATGTTTTCAAATTATTGTGTTTCTTCTGCATTACTTTGATCATATGAATCAGGTGCATGATTACCAGATAGATAGGGGTGTTTCAGGCCTCCATGGTTTGAAATGCTTGTCATGGCTAGGCCCTGGTTCGGATCGTGACAATTATTCAAGCTAGAAAGCTAAGGATGGTATATGAAAGATTTGTTCAAGAATGAAGTTAATAAATTCGAAATATAGTTTATTCTTGTTAGTTTAGCATTTATGTGTAGATATTTGTAATACCCCAAACATTCTTTAAAGTCTAATTTAGTCTCCAGAAGATTTAGGGATGACTTCCTAAGTGACTAATATTTAAATTAGATAGAATTTCCCCAATTTTGACTTTTGTCATGTGGGAAATTGAATTAACTTTCCAACGATACCAATTTCGCGAAAATCTGATATCGGAGTAAAAAGTTATGAACGTTTTACTGAAAGCAGTTTGAACTACCCAGGTGCGACGGAAAGTTCTGATAGACCGTCATGATAGCGATGGACCATCGCCCACACCATCAAAGCTGAGGCAGTGAGTCCAATCTTAGGCTAAGTGCGATGGAGAGGTCTGACGGACCATCAAGCTAGCGACGGATCGTTGCCCGAGTCATCGCAAATGAGACAGTGAACGTAGTTCTAGACCAGGTGCGACGGTCAGGAACGACAGACTATTGGGCCCTCCATGGACCATCATACCCACCGTCGTATATCCCGTTCAATGATTTTGTCATTTTAGAAAGGGCTTTTAGGTCTTTTTACAATCTTTTAAAGACCTATTTATATCAGATCAAGGCTCATAATTTATAATTCATCTATAACATCAAAAGTTAAGATTTCTTTCAAGATAAAAAACCTAAGAACAAGATCAAAACCCTTCTTCAATAAAACTCAAGGAACCAAGATTCTTTCCAAGAACCTTCAAGAAAGAATCTCCTAAGGTATGTTAGATGTTGATTCTTGGGTTCCTTCCACCCAAGAAGTCCAAGAATCCTTTTCAAAATTACAAAGTATATATATTTATGAGATTTTGTGATTTATGTGTATTTAGGTTCATGATTAAGTGTTGTTGAGTTTTAATTCATGATTTAGACCACAGGTATTAAGAATTGATTCTAGCATGTGATTAATTGTGTGATGTTTATGATAAACCCTCTTCAAGTTGTATGTTGGTTAATGAAATCATGATACTTAGGTGTAGTATTTGTTGTATAATCAAAGCATGCTCCCCATATGTTTGATAAAATACTTGTGTGAAGGAAATAGGGTCATTATAGCATGTTGACAAGAAATCCCCAAATTGTGTATAAATTCATGTATGCCAAGTGTTTGTTGAAAAGCCTTAGTGAGTGAATTATGATATGATGCATGAATTCTTATTCTTGTGCATTCCTTATTGCATGAATTATGAGAAATTAGTATGTATCCCTATACCTTTACATGTTTTAAGATTTCCAAGTGCTTGAAGAAATGCTTTAGTGATTGTAATGATGAATGAAAGTCAATTGTCATGGTTATTGAAGAATGGTTATGTTTAACTTTTATGTTATCGAGTCCTGGGGGTATTTATACCCAACAAATTAGCTGCAAGTCTAGAGCCAGTGTAGTTTCAAGATAGTCTCAATCAAGACATAATTTGTAGAATTCAGACAGTTACAGAACATAAGGAAATTCAGTAATCTCAGTATTAGTGAAATTTAGTCTCAGTATCAAATGTCAGATGTCATTCTTAGTTACAAAACGTAAGGAAATTCATGCATAATCCCTTGCATTTAGCCTTACCTTATCTAGCATACCAGTACATTCAAAGTACTGACACGTACTTTTCTCTTATACTATGGTGTCTTAGACCATAGGTTCAGAAGAGCAAGATCTAGGGCACCCTTAGCAGTCTAGACTTAGCCAACAGCAGTTGACTTAGCAGTGAGTCCTTATCATTCAAGGATGATCTTTTGTTATCATGGCATTAGACTCAGTTTATTTTTAATAGACAAAGTTAGTTGGGGATATATCCCATCAACTCCACAGTTCATAAAGTTTAGAGGTCTTTCGAACAAATGTATCAGCATTTAGTTTTCAATTTTTTGAGTATTTTAGATGTATTGAACCTTATGGCAAGATTTTGGTAGTTTTTTGCATTTATTTCAATATATTATACAGTGCTTAGGTACAGATATCAGAAAAGGGTTAGCTTGTTGTCCTTTGGGATTATGAGAATCGTGTGGCATTCTGATTTTAGAAAATTATGGTGTTACAATATTACAATAAAGAAATTATGGATCAGTCTCGAGGATATAGAGTATACCCATAAGCTTAGAATATCAGTTTTGACCTAAGGGGGTGATGGTAGATTGCAGAACTAATTCATATTTTGAGATTTAGATTATAATACATGTCAATAAGAGTTGTGATGATATAGTGTTCCCTTCTTAATTTACAGTATTACTTGGATTACAGTCATTATCTTACCAAATTCATGTCTTACGTGATAGATCCATGCCATAGGCCAATGCTTATACACTTCATGCGTGCTCAAGTCTATTCTCAACCTCTAGCAAGTAACATATTCACTCTATGATTCGAGTTATCCCTCATGAATCTATGAACTCCAATCTTATATTGAATAGATTATGATAAGTATGAACTCATGTTTCAGAGTATGATATGTTCTTAGAAACTCATGATCCTAGTGAAGTCCAATTTATATCATGTATGTCCTCAGTTTATATTTCTTTAATGAATCCTTGCCTTGATATTTTATTCCTCCAGCTTTAGTTGAGTGTCAAAGTTATGTATAGTATTCTTTGGTGCTTCAAGTACTTATGCATTAGCCCTTCAGTGACCTCTTCCTATGTTAAGATAGTAGTGATACTAATGGATAAGTAATGGTTTAGATGAGAGGGAGTTGATGATGCTCATTAAGAAAGATTATTTAAGCTTTTTGATCTAAGGTTAAATGATGAAGGAATATTAAGTTAAATCTTTAGTACATGTCATAGCTAGTTGAGAATTTTGGTGAAAGAAAGTTTTTGTTGATATAGGTTTAGAGAATATGAGAAGTATGTCTTTATGGGTGTTTACCTTGAAGTTCGTATGTGGTTATAATGATAGGCTTGGATGTCATGTAGGGATGAAAGTGGAGGAATGCATTATACGCTAGTGAATCCATAGTAAGAGTTCAGAGTTAGTCATTGAATTGGCAAGGCATGTTATGCTTAGGGTGTGAGATTTAGAAGAAACATAGAAGATTGAATCATCTGATTTAGACTAGTATCACAGTGTAGCCTGATGTATCTTTTGATTTTGATTTAGGCTTGATCATGGTGGGAGAATTTAGTTCAATTTTGACTTGAGTAGATGAATTTATCAATGACTATGTGAAAATTTTAAGTTAAATCAAATGAGTATGGTATTTAAGGGGAATAGTGCAGTTGAAGGAGTATTTGAGAAGTGTTTCTAAGTTTGAAAGTAAGAAGTTGCATTGCGTAAGGCCTAGTAATTCTATCCTAGCTTATGATTCTTATGTTTATGTTCCATGATATAGAGTTGTAATAATGTTGTGTTTTTTTTACTCAAATGTCTTGTTCAAATTATGCCCAAAATTCTTTGCTCCATAAAATTATTAGAATTTCTTAGAGAAGTTTGGAGAAATACTCCATTTGAGTATGGGCAGTTAGTATGGTTAGGTCCATAGAGCCTGTGATCCAGTTTAGCAATCAAGTAGATAAGCTCATGTAGATTTCTAAATTTCCATTTTGTCTTACTACTCAAAGATTCACGAGTAAGGCCATTCCATGTGATAAAATGTTCTCATTCATGCAAATTACAAATTTTACTCAATTTATTCATCATTCATCAGTTTCAGATTCAGTTATTCAGTTCATGTATCATATTTCAGACTCAGTTATGCACTCATGCTCTAAGTCATAGTACAGTACCCTCAGTCTAACCAGTCTTATTTGAGGACAAATATTTCCAAGTGGGAGATATTGTAATAAGCCATACTAATCCTAGCTTGTTTCAGCTCTTAGTTGCATACATAAGGGGTTTAAGTCTTGAAATTTTCACTAAGTATTGAGGGACTTAGTCTTTAACTTCTAGGATTTTTAATGTGTCCTTCCCGACCTCGACACATAACTTTTTGAGTTGATTCATGTTTAGAGGTGTAAGAAGCATGTCTCGGGTGAGTTTCGAATCTTTCAGATGAGGATTGGACCTCGTTGGATTTCCCAAAATAGTAGCACATTGTAATTCCACTGTATCACGGTGGCTATAGAGATAACTTTCTTAGTGCGTCGTGGTGAAGTACAAAATAAAAATTTTTTGTCTAGTGACTCACCGCGATTGCACCACTTCATGGTGAGTATAGCAATTAGGGAGTCGCCGCATTTTACTAAAGCATGAAACGACATTCAAGTTACGAATTTTAATTTCCAAGGGCAATTTAGTCTTTTTCCATGACCCCAGTTTGTAAAAACAAAAGATTTAACCAAATTCTAAGAATATTACACTCATTCCTCACCAAATTTCTCTACAAGAAAACCTTTGATCTTCAGTATTAACTTCAAGAAATTCAAAGTTTCACCATTCCTTTTTCAACATAACCAAGAATTCAAGTTTTCGTGTTCAAGAACTTCAAGAAGAAACTTCAAGAACATTGTTAAAAATTCAAAGTTCAAGCTTCTACATTCAATAAATCAAATAATGTATGTGGGGTTATGAATAAGGATACTCCTTTTATCCTTGTTCCCAAAACTAGTTTTAAAGTAGAATTTACATAAATTGCAATTTAAGTGTTAAAGCGCATGCTTGTTCTCTTCTATTCATGCTTTGATTTAAAGATTTTCAATTGAGATTTAAGCATGATAATATGTTGCAAGTTATTTGAAAGAAAACATGAGATTTAAAGGTTTTAAGTGCATCAATATTACGCATGCTCGTGTTTTTATCCATAAGATTCATATTGTAATTTTGATTTCATTATCTTTAGTGAAATTATAGAAGTATTTCAAGAATACTATTGAGCATAAAGTATTATTTTGATTTGACATGAATTTTTAACCCCTAAGTTTAAGTATTGATATTTCAAGAATACTGTGCTTTTAAGCACCCTATGATTAGTTTATATTCAGATTTTGAACAAGATTTGATCTTTTGATCCTTAGCAAAGATATGAAATCAACACAGTTAGCTTTGATTACAGTTTAAAATAGACAGATGCATAATTGGTTTCTATTGTAAACCCTTATGCTATTTTAAGGTGGATTTCCTAAAGAAAGAGCATATTAGTAAGGGAGTAGTATTTAGCACCGAGTTGGGTATGATTCCAAGGTCTCATGCCCCAGAACTACCAGCCAACGTAAGTTCAGATTATCAAATTATTCTCATTTATATGGATATAGATATAGATTGTGATCACTTAGCTCAGGTTATAATCTTTCACAAAAGTATGACACCTCTCCCTAATGTGAGTTTTTTCCCTTAGGGGAACATGACATTGGACATCATGATAGCTCACATGGTGTATGTCAGTTAGAAGAACCTCTCTAACTAAAAAGAATAATATATTTTTTTAGAAATTAAGTGTAAAGGCTCACAATTTTACTCAAATATTGTTTTACATAAGACATTATCTATGATATTTTTAGCTTTCAGTTTATAGAAGATAAAGGTGAGTTCTTTTACACTTAGACTGCATGATTTGAAAATAGACTTGACTTCAGTCCACTTATTCCACTAATAGAAAGAGTAAATGTACAACTTTTAGAACTAAGTGTTATGGCTCACAAGATTTGTACAGTATGCTTTATTACTCATGATTCATGATTTTTAGTTTCAGTTATTCAGGCCAATGTGAGTCATTTACACTTAGCATGCATTCTTTACATGTTATATGCAAAAGTAGTTACAATTTTTACTTATGCATTCACCCTCATATGCTCAATACATTCCAAAAGTACTGATTCATATATACATCTGTGTTCTACATTGTTGACTAATGTAGGTACCAGTTGTAGCATGTACATTACATTCAGACGGTTATAGATTCAAGCCAGCAGATGATGAGTTCTCTAATTTTAGGGACTTTAGTTAGATGTTATTAATGTATTTTACCTTCCTACTTATATGTATTGATTAGTGGTATTTGGAGTCGCATCCCAACAATCTATAGTCAGTACAGTAGAGACTTCATAGATGTCAGTCATAGTCAGTCATGTAATTTCAGTTCCTCTTTTCAGTTTTATCAGAATGTAAAATTATGTTAGTATTGTGTTTTCCCCAAATTTCATCATGATTAAGTTTCTTCATAGTAAAATCAATTATTTTACATATATTTAAATCAGTTGCTTTATAATATGCCAGTACAAAGGTTAGCTTGGGATCACTTGTGGTCCTAAGCACCATGTGATGAAAAAAGGGTAGTCCCAAATCGTTACAAATGGTTCCATTCAGATGTGCATTGACTATCGACAGTTAAATAAGGTGACAATCAAGAACAAGTATCCTCTTCCAAGGTTTGATGATTTGTTTGACCAATTGCAAGGAGCCAAGTTCTTTTCAAAGGTAGATCTTTGGTCTAGGTATCATCAACTTAAGATTAGAGAAGAATATCCCTAAGATAGATTTTCTTTCTTGGTATGGGCACTTTGAATTTTTGGTGATGTCATTTGGTTTAACTAATGCCCCAGCGACATTTATGGATTTGATAAACAGGGTGTTCAGGCAGTATTTGGATCTATTTATTGTTGTGTTTATAGATGACATCCTGGTTTATTCTAAGACTGAGGTGGATCATACTAATCACCTCCGTGTGGTGTTGTAGACTTTGAAGGAACAACAGTTGAATTTCAAGTTCTCTAAGTGTGAGTTTTGGTTGAACGTTGTGACTTATCTTGGTCATATTATTTCTTGTAAGAGGATCATGGTGGATCTTCAAAAGGTGGCTATGGTTAAAAGGTGGCGTAGACCCATGACTCCATCTGACATTTTGAGCTTCCTCGGCTTGAATGGGTATTATCGATAATTTGTGAAAAACTTATTAAGTATAGGTGCTCCTTTGACCAAGTTGAATAAAAAGGTGGTTTTTATGGTCAGATGCTTGTGAGAGGAGTTTTAAAAAGTTGAAATATAAGTTAACTTCAACTTTTATTTTGGCATAATGGGTTTGTGGTTTACTGTAATGCATCTCGTGTGGGACTTGATTGTGTTTTGATGCTATATGGAAAGGTGGTTGCTTATGCTTCAATGCAGTTAAAGGAGCATGAGAGAAACTATCATACTTATGATTTAGATCTATTGGCGTTGGTTTTTTCATTGAAAATATGGAGGTATTATTTGTGTGGTGTCCATGTGGATATCTTTTCTGATCATAAGAGTCTATAATATGTGTTCACTCAAAAAGAGCTAAATCTCAGAAAGAGGAGATAGGTGTAGCTTCTCAAGGACTATGATATGAGCATTCACTATTACTTAGGAAAGGTTAATATGGTTGTTGATGCTCTTAGGAGGTTATCGATAGGGAGTTTGGCTCATGTGGAAAAGGAGAAGTGGGAGTTAGTGAAGGATATTCACCACTTGGATAATATTAGAGTTCGTATCTTAGACTATAGGAATGGTGGTGTCATGGTTCAGGAAGTGGTTCGGTCGTATCTTGGTGCACAAGTTAAGGAGAAGCAAGTGCTAGATCCTATCTTGATGAAAATCATGAGTGCAGTTAGTGAGACAAAGGTAGTGGTATTTGAATCAATGGCGATGGTACTTTACGGTACTAAGAGATGTTGTGAGTTCCTAATGTCGATGGTTTGCATGAAAGGATTTTGGATGAGGCGCATGAATCGTGCTATGTTGCTCATCCCAGCTCTATGAAGATGTTATAAAATGGGACGTGGCTGATTTTATGGCCAAATACATAGTGTGTCAACAAGTTATGGTTAAGCATACGAGGCCTGGTAGGTTGTATAAAAATAGAGTTGTATGAATGGAAATAAGAGGTGATCTATATGGATTTTATTACTGGTCTTCCTTGATCATAGAATTAATTTTATTCGATTTGGATCATCGTTGATAGGATAACAAAGTCCGCACATTTCTTGCAAGTACAGACTAACTTTTTGGTAGAGGATTATGAGAGGTTGTATGTTTATAATATTATGAAGCTTAATGGGGTACCTATTTTGATCATCTCTGATCGTGGTACACAGATTTTATCTCACTTTTGGTGGTCTTTTCAGAAGGGTTTGGGGACTAAGGTGAGTCTGAGTACTACTTTTTATCTATAGATGAATGGGAAAATAGAAAAGACTATTCATACATTGAAAGATATGTGTTATGTGTATGTGATTGACGATGGTGGAAATTGGGTTAAGCATCTATCTCTTGTAGAGTTTACTTATAACAATAGCTATCATTCTTGTATTGGTATGGCCCCTTTTGAAGTGTTGTATGGTAGGAGGTATAGATCTCCTATTGGTAAGTTTGAGCTTTGTGAGGAAGATATGTTTGGTCCTGATTTGGTTTATCAAGATATGGAAAAGGTGAAGGTGGTCCGGGATAGGATTAAGGCTGCCAAAGTCGCCAAAAGTCCTATACTTATGCAAGGCATAGAGACTTAGAGTTTGAGGTTGGGGAAACGGTGTTTTTCAAGGTATCTCCCATGAAGGGAGTAAGGCGGTTTGGCAAAAAGGGAAAGCTCATTCCCTAGTATATTTGATCTTATGAGGTTTTATGGAGGGTTGGTAATATTACTTATGAAGTGGAGATGCCTTATAGTTTGAGTTCCATTCATTCGGTATTTCATTTTTCCATATTGAGAAAGTGCATTGGTGATCCTTCTTCGATAGTTCCTTTGGATGGTTTGGGTATCTTGAATTCTTTATCTTATGAAGAGGTTCCAATTGAGATATTAGATCAGCATCTTTATCGATTACGAACGAAGGATGTGGCCTCAGTTAAGGTTCTATAGCAAAACCATAAGGTGGAAGAAGCTACATGGAAAGTGGAAAAGGATATGAAGTCCAACAATCTCATTTGTTCTCGATTTCAGATATTTTGCGCTAGGTACATTTTCTTGATGTATAATTTGATAATGCAGATGAATTTACATGATTTCTTTGCATCTTTGTTAAAGGTAAGAGTAGAGGAATCTAAGAGGTGTAAGTAGTGTTTGTGCTACCTAGTCCATCATTCAGGGACCAATGTTCCTAGTGGGGGAGACTGAAACACTCTATTTTTTGTACCTTAGAAAATTTCCTGTAATTCTGGTCTCTGGACCCAATACGACTCATGGGTACAACCATATGCTGGGGTACAGGTGGTAAGGTCCAGTGGTATGTTGACCATTACTGGTTGGTGGGATGGATTTCATTACTGGAATGGATATGACTTGGGGTTGTATGAGTCGTACCGGTGGATACAGATCATTGGGGTTCCTTTACTTAATCTTACACTTGGTAAATTAACTTGGATCTGAGTATGAGTGGGTTACCTGGAGCCGTAAGCCAGGGAATAAGTCATACTATGGACTCATATAGAGAATAGTGTTTAATTCGCTTAGGATTATATTCTGCTAGGGGTACAGACGTTGGGTATGCTTCGTACACTTGGATAGAATATGGTTTGAGGGAGTCGTACCTTGGACATTATTGGGTCCAAAGAAGGTGGCCTTGGGTACGAGTGGTGGGTACCACTCATATTGGAGGGTCCGACTTATTTGGTGTGTGATACCCACCTTATGGGATTTTGGGGGAGTTTAAGTGAGGGCAATCTGGGTATTTCCCCACTTATCCTAATAAAGTCCCATGACTGATATTGCACTTGGGAGGTTATTTTCCCTATTATTTTATTCTAAAACACTTAGAAAACGTTGTTAAATCCTCTCTAAAGTTTTGGGCAAAGGAGGCTAGGGTTTCACCTTTAGGCTTAATTCGCGGCTTATGTTGGTGGTTTCTATCCATGAACTTCTCAATTAAGGGATGCTCTCTTCCCTCATTTTTATTTCAAATTAAAGGCATGGTTTTGTACAATGTTTGCATGGTTTGAACGTTGTATGGTTTGTGGGTTTTATTTATAAATGCTTAGTTCTGGTTCCCCATGTTTTAACTGTGCTTTTATATGCTTTAATAGTGTTTTTGGATTAATGGATTGCATAGGAATTGTTATTTGGCAATGGATTTTGATTTTGTAAACACTATGTCCCCAATGTGTTTGATAAAATGCCTATAACAATGTTTTTACTATACTATAGGATTTTCAATGGAACTTATGCATGGTTTAAACATGGTAATGGAACCCTAAATATTTAAATGGTTTTGGAATAGTTTTTGAATGGCTTAAAGGAATGGTATTGCTTAATAAATCTACTTGTGGGGTACATGGGAATCCCCCAAGTAAATCGGATAATATGATCTATGGGTATATGGGATTCCCTTGATCACAAAAAGGTTTGGCTATGGATGGTTCTTGTAAAAATTAGTCGGTATGACGATACCACTATTAATGGCATTGGTTAATAAATGGATAATGGTTTGGTTACTTGGAAAATGGTTTTAATTGGGCTTAAAGGGGGAGGTGTAGCAAAGCCATGAAAGGTGGAGGTCCCGGGGAGACCGATACAGGAAACTCATATTTGCCGATGTGAGGTTTGATCCTTGGTGACCATGTGCATGACGATGCACTTTATATTGAGGGATGTACTAGTCATCCCAAGGTACGTTCCCTAGTGATGAGGCTACATGCACTGGGTACCTTTCAACAGGGGGAGCTAAACCCATATAGCCTATGGGTATTTTAGGACAGCAAAGCTACACAACCTAGGTAATGGTTTTAAAAGCATGCTAAACCTGGTTCCCTTTGCCTGCATGTTTTATATATATGTATAGTTGTATGCATTATGAATCGTTTTACTCGGTTTTATAAATGGCATTATTTTATCGTTATCTTTAGATCATGCTAGAGTTTACCCGCTAACCCATCTTTGGGTGGCTGTATAACCACGCTACGCAGGAACCAGCCATTCTACTCCTCCTGTCTATCATTTGGATACTCGGATCAGCCGTTGGATTGAAGTGGTGAGATTTCTTTTTTTCGGAAGGCTCCATTTCATGGATGTTGTTTTATACTTTGGATTTCTTTTGGATTTTTGTTTAGGCTATCATCCGTGGCATGTACCAACCGAATTTTATTACTCTTTTGGTTAGAGGCTTTGTTTTATTGCTATGGGTTGGTATAAGCAGGATCCGTATTGGTGTTAGCCTTGGCATTTGCATTGGTACTGGGGCTTATACCCTTGGACGATATTGTTGGTTGTTCCATCGTATTTCATTTTGGGATTAATTATATTATGTCTTGGAATCCATTTGGTTATGGTCTGGTTTATGGCCTTTGATTTTTGTAATGGTTGGTTC
>NW_025861120.1:144800-169522 GCF_002878395.1 Capsicum annuum
AATATGTAGAAGGAGGACGTGCTAATGGATTTTAATAAGTTACACCATATGATTACGATTGATTATTATTGTTATGAGGTTCTAGTGGACTATTATTTCTTGATGTCTTGTTTTGTAGCTTCAAAGTGAGAATAGTATGTGAGGTTGGGTTGTTAATCATGCCTAGCACTAGAAACTAAGATTGAACAGTGGATGATCATCAAGGTGGATGTAATGGTTGCTTGGATACTGATGCTAGTTGTATGGAGGTGGACCAATAGGCTTGAAATAGTGAATGCAAGAATTTAAGTTTATTGATTTGAGATTAAGTATGATATTGTAGGTATGATGTAGAGGTATGCCCAAGGTGATATGGGGTCTCATTATTTTCTAAGGTTATTAAGTGTCGTGCGTAATTTGTAGTACACTTGAGTTGCTAAGTGGAAGAAGGATAGTTATATAGTACTTGGTGTTCTTAATAGCTAAGTTGAGAAGTTTTGGATATATGGTGTTAAGTCTTTTAAGTATGATTTTGATTCTTACAATTTAGGGAAAATATAAGTATATAAGTGTGACCTTGGTAGGCTATGATATGTGTTTAGTGAGGTAGATATGTTTGCAAATAAGAGTGTAAGTCTTTAATGATAATTATTGAAGCTAGGAAGTTAAGGATGGTAGATGAAAGGGTTGTTCGAGAATGAAGTTAGTAAGGTTGAAATATAGTTTATTTTTATGAGTTTAGCATTTATGTGTAGACATTATAATAAGGAAATTATGGCTTAGTCTCGAGGATATGGAGTAAACCCATAAGCTTAGAATATCAACTTTGACCTAAGGAGGTGATAGTAGAGTGCAGAACTAATTCATGTTTTGATATTTTGATTGTAATGCATGTCAATAAGAGTTGTGATGAGATAGTGTTCCCTTCTTACTTTAGAGTATTCATTGGATTTCAGTCACTATCACACCAAATTCATATGTTGCGTGATAGATCCATGCCATAGGACAATTCATATACACTTCATGTGTGCTCAAGTCTATTCTCAACCTCTAGCAAGTAAATAATAGCTTCACTCTGTGATTCGAGTTATCTCTCATGAATCTATGAACTCTAGTCTTATATTGAATAGCTTATGGTAAGTATGAACTCATGTTTCAGAGTATGATCAGTTCTCAGAAACTCATGATCCTAGTGAAGTCCATTTTATATCATGTATGTCCTTAGTTTATATTTCTTTAATGAATCCATTCCTTGACATTTTATACCTCCAACTTCAGTTGAGTGTCAAAGTTATGTCTAGTATTCTTTGGTACTTCAGGTCCTTATGCATTAGCCCTTCAGTGACCTCTTCCTATGTTAAGATAGTGGTGATGGTTATGGATAAGCAACGGTTTAGATGAGAGGGTTTTGATGACCCTCATTAAGAAAGATTATTTATGCTTTTCGATCTAAGGTTAAAGGATGAAGGAATATTAAGTTAAATCTTTGGTATATGTCATAGCTAGTTGAGAATTTTAGGTTTGTATTCGTAAGCATAGTGAAAGAACGTTGTTGTTAATAGAGGTTTAGAGAATATGAGAAGTGTGACTTTATGGGTGTTTGCCTTAAAGTTCATATGTGGTTTTAATGATAGGCTTGAATGTCATGTTGAGATGTAAGTGGAGGAATGCAATATGCGTTAGTGAATCCATAGTAAGAGTTCAGAGTTAGTCATTGAAGTGGTAAGGCATGTTATGCTTAGGGTGTGAGCTTTGAAAGATACATAGAATATTGAATCATGTAGTTTAGAATAGTATCACAATGTAACGTGTTGTATCTTTTGATTTCGATTTAGGCTTGATCATGGTGAGAGAATTTATTTCAGTTTTGACTTTAGTAGATGGATTTATCAATGCCCATGTGAAAATTTTAAGTTGAACCAAATAAGTATGGTATTTAAGGGGAATAATATAGTTGAGGGAGTATTTGAGAAGTGTTGCTAAGCTTGAAAGTAAGAAGTTGCATTGCCTAAGGCCTAGTAATTTTATCCTAGCTTATGATTCATATGTTTATGTTCCATGATATAGAGTTGTATTAATATTGTGTTTTCTTAGTCATATGTCTTGTTTAAATTATGCCCAAAATTCTTTGCTCCATAATATTATTAGAATTTCTTAGAAGAGTTTGGAGAAATATTCCATTTGAGTATGGGCAGTCAGTATGGTCAGGTCTATAGAGCCTGCAATCTAGTTTAGCAATCAAGCAGATAAGCTCCCATAGATTTCCAACTTTCCATTTTGTCTTACTACTCAAAGATTCACCAGTAAGGCTATTCCGTGAGTTAAAATGTTTGAATTCATGCAAATTATGAATTCAGCTCAGTTCATGCATTATGCATCAATTTCAGATTCAGATATTCAGTTCATGTATCATAATTAAGACTTAGTTATGCACTCATGTTCCAAGTCATGCATGTTCAGTAAATGCTCTCAGTTACCTTGGTAAAGTACTCTCAGTCTAACCAGTCATATTCGAGGATGAATGTTTCCAAGAGGGAGATATTGTAAAACCCCGTACTAATCCTAGCTTGTTTCAGCTCTTAGTTGCATACTTAAGGTGTTTAAGTCTTCAAATTTTCACTAAGTGTTGAGTGATTTAGTCACATTTTGACTCTCTTTAACTTTGAGGACTTTTAAAGTTGCCTTCCCGACCCCGAGACATAACTTTTTGAGTTTATTCATGTTTAAAAGAGTAAGTAGCATGTCTCGGGTGAGTTTTGGATATTTTGGATGTGGATTGGATCCTGTTGGATTTCCCAAAATAGTAGCACACCGCGATTCCACTGTATCACGGAGGCTATAGCGATGACTGACTTAGTGCATCACGGTGGAGTGCAAAACAGCAATTGTCATTTTCCAGTGACTTACCGTGTTTGCACTGTGTCGCAGTGAGATAGCAATGAGGGATTCACCATATTGTGATGAAGCATGAAATGGCATTTTAGTTACGAATTTTAATTTCCAAGGGCAATATAGTCTTTTTCCATGCCCCCAGTTAGTAAAAACAGAAGATTTAACCCAATTCTGAGCATATTACACTCATTCCGAGCCAAATTTCTCTCCAAGAAAACCCTAGAGATTCAACTTTATTTTCAAGAAATCTGAAGTTTCACCGTTCCTTTTTCAAGATAACCAAGAATTCAAGTTTTTGTGTTCAAGAACTTTAAGAAGAAGCTTTAAAAACATCATTGGAAATTCAAAGTTCATATTTCTACATTCAATTAATCAAATAATGTATGTGGAATTACGAACAAGGATACTCCTTTAATCTCTGTGACCAAAACTAATTTTAAAGTTGAATTTAAGTAAATTACAATTAAGGTTCATACCCAACCTATCTTGTTTTGAGTTTACAGATTTATAAATTGATTTTAAGTGTTAAAGTGCATGCTTGTTCTCATCTATTCATGCTTTGATTTAAAGATTTCCAATTGAGATTTAAGCATGATATTATGTTGCAAGTTATATGAAAGAAATCATGAGATTTAAAGACTTTAGGTGCCTCAAGATTACGCATGATCATGTTTTTATCCATAAGATTCATATTGTGATTTTGATTTCATTATCTTGACTAAAATTATGGAAGTAGTTCAAGAAGACTATTGAGCATGAAGTATTATTTTGATTTGACATGAATTTAAAGCATGGATTTTTAAGCCCTAAGTTTAAGTATTGATATTTCAAGAAGACTATGCTTTTAAGCACCCTATAATTAGTTTATATTCAGATTTTGATTAATATTTGATCTTTTGATCCTCACCGAAGATATGAAATCCACACTGCTAGCTTTGATTACAGTTTAAATAGGCAGATGCATGACTGGTTTCTATTATAAACCCTTATGCTATTTTAAGGTGGATTTCCTAAAGAAAGAGCATATTAGTAAGGAAGTAGTATTTAGCAGCGAGTTGGGTATGATTCCAAGGTCTCATGCCCCAGAACTACCAGCCAACGTAAGTTCAGGTTATCAAATTATTCCTATCTATATGGATATAGATATAGATTGTGATCACTTAGCTCAGGTTATACTCTTTGGCAAAAGTATGACAACTCTCCCCAACGTGAGTTTTTTCCCTTAGGGGAACATGACATTGGACATCATGATCGCTCACATGGTGTATGTCGGTTAGAAGAACCTCTCTAACTAAAAAAAATAATAGATTTTTTTTTAGAAATTAAGTGTAAAGTCTCACAATTTTACTCAAATATTGCTTTACATAACACATTAGCTATGAGATTTTCAGCTTTTAGTTTATAGAAGATAAAGGTGAGTCCTTTTACACTTACATTGCATGTTTTGAAAATAGCCTTGACTTCAGTCCTACTTATTCCATTAATAGAAAGAGTAAAAGTACAGCTTTTAGAACTAAGTGTTATGGCACACAAGATTTGTACAGTATGCTTTATTACTCATGATTCGTGATTTTCAGCTTAAAGTTATTCAAGCCAATGTGAGTTATTTACACTTAGCAGGCATGCTTTACAAGTTATATGCAAAATTAGTTACAGTTCATCCTTATGCATTCACCCCCACATGCTTTGTACATTCCAAAAGTACTGATACATATATACATCTACGTTCTACATTGTTTAATAATATAGGTACCAGTTGTAGCATGTATATCATATTCAGACAGTTATAGATTCAAGCCAGCAGATGATGATTCCTCCTACTTTGGGGACTTCAGTTAGATGTTATTTATGTATTTTACTTTCTTACTTATATTTATTGATTAGTGGTAGTTGGAGTCACATCCTAACTATCTATAGTCAGTATAGTAGATGCTTCATAGATGTCAGTCAGAGTCAGTCATGTAATTTTAGTTCCTCTTTTTGGTTTTATCAGAATGTAAAATTATATTAGTATTATATTTTCCCAAGATTTCATCATGATTATATTTGCACACAGTAAACTCAATTATTTTACACATATGTAAATCAGTTGCTTTATAGTATGCTAGTACAAGGGTTGGCTTAGGATTATTTGTGGTCCTAAGCACCGTGTGATGATTAGGGGTAGTCTCGGGTCATTACATATGGTTCCCTTAAGATGTGCATTGACTATAGGCAGTTGAATAAGGTGAAGATCAAGAAAAAGTATCCTCTTCCAAGGTTTGATGATTTGTTTGACCAATTTCAAGGAACCAAGTTCTTTTCTAAAATAGATCTTTGGTTTGGGTATCATCAGCTTAATATTAGGGAGAAATATCCCTAAGATAAATTTTTATTCTCGGTATGGGCACTCTTTGGTTTGACTAATGCCACAGCGACATTTAAGATTTTGATGAACAGGGTGTTCAAGTAGTATTTGGATCTTTTTAATTATGTGTTTATAGATGATATCCTATTTTATTCTAGAGTGAGATGGATTATACTAATCACTTCCATGTGGTTTTGTAGACTTTGAAGGAACAACAGTTGTATTCCAAGTTCTCTAAGTTTGAGTTTTTGTTGAATGTTGTGACTTATCTTGGTCATATTATTTCTAGTGAGGGGATCCTGGTGGATCTTCAAAAGGTGTCTATGGTTAAAAGGTGGCCTAGACCTACAACTCCATTTGATATTGAGAGCTTCCTGGGCTTGGATGGGTATTATCGGTGATTTATGAAAAGCTTCTCGAGTATAGCTACTCGTTTGACCAAGTTGAATAAAAAAGGTGAAGTTTTTATGGTCGGATGCTTATGAGAGGAGTTTCAAAAGGTTGAAAGATTAGTTAACTTCAACTCCTATTTTGGCATTTCCTGAAGGTAATGATGGGTTTGTGGTTTACTATGATACATCTCGGGTAGGAATTGGTTGTGTTTTGATGCAACATGGAAAGGTGATTGCTTATACTTCCAGGAAGTTGAAGGTGCAGGAGAGGAAATATCCTACTCATGATTTAGAGCCGTTGGCGGTGGTTTTTGTGTTGACAATATGGCGGCATGAATGGGGTACGTCTTTCAATCCTCCCTAATCGTGGTACACAGTTTTTGTCCCACTTTTGGCAGTCTTTTTAGAAGGGTTTAGGGACTAAGGTAAGTCTGAGTACTACTTTTCATCCGCAGACGGATGGGAAAATAGAAAGGACTATTCAGACATTGGAAGATATGCTTTGTGTGTATATGATTGACTATGGTGGAAATTGGGTTAAGCATCTACCTCTTATAGAGTTTACTTAAAATAATAGCTATCATTCTTGTATTGGTATGGCCCCTTTTAAAGTGTTGTATAGTAGGAGGTGTAGATCTCCTATTGGTTGGTTTGAGCTTGGTAAGGCAGATATGTTTGGTATTGATTTGGTTTATCAAGCTATCAAAAAGGTGAAGGTGGTTTGGGATAGGCTTAAAGTTGCCGAAAGTTGCCAAAAGTCCTCTGCTTACATAAGGTTTAGAGACTTGGAGTTTGAGGTTAGGGATAAGGTGTTCCTCAAGGTATCTCCTATGAAGGGAGTAATGTGGTTTGGCAAAAAGGGGAAGCTCAGTCCCTATTATATTGGACGTTATGAGGTTTTGCAGAGGGTTGGTAATGTTGCTTATGAAGTGGAGATTCCTTTTAGTTTGAGTTCCATTCGTTCGGTATTTTATTTTTCCATCTTGAGGAAGTGCATTGGTGATCCTTGTTTGATAGTTCCTTTAGATGGTTTGAGTATCTCGTATTCTTTTTCTTATGAAGAGGTTTTGGTTGAGATATTGGATGAGCAGCTTTGTTAGTTATAGACTAAGGATGTGGCCTCGGTTATGGTTCTATGGCATAACCACAAGGTGGAAGAAGCTACCTGGGAAGTGGAAGAGGACATGACGTCTAAAAATTTGCATTTGTTCTAGACTTCAGATATTTGTGCGGAACGTACATTTTCTTGATGTATAATTTGACAATCCATATGACTTTACATAATTTATTTGTATCTTTATTAAAGGTAAGAGTAGAGGAATCTGAGACGTGTAAGTAGTGTTTGTCCTACCTAGTCCATCATTCAGGGATGAATATTCCTAGTGGGGGAGACTGAAACACTCTATTTTCTAT
This sequence comes from Capsicum annuum, assembly GCF_002878395.1. Classification (NCBI taxonomy): domain Eukaryota; kingdom Viridiplantae; phylum Streptophyta; class Magnoliopsida; order Solanales; family Solanaceae; genus Capsicum; species Capsicum annuum. The sequence continues at coordinate 151,824 of NW_025861120.1, forward strand.
ACCTTAGAAAATTTCTTGAAATTCTGGTCTCTAGACCCAATAAGACTCATGGGTAGGAGCCATATGTTGGGGTACGGGTGGTATGGTCCAGTGGTATGCTGACCAGTGTTGTTTTTATGGATATGGTTACTGGAATGGATACGACTTGGGTGGCATGAGTCATATCGGTGGATACAGATCACTGGGGTTCCTTTACTTAATCTTACACTTGGTAAATTAACTTGGATCTAAGTACGAGTGGCTCACTTGGAGCTGTAATCCATGGAACGAGTCATACCGTGGACTTGTATAGAGAATGTGTTCAATCCTCTTGGGATTTCATTTTTCCAGGGGTACAGATCATGGATATGAGTTGTACACTTGGATATGACATGGTTTGAGGGAGTCGTACCTTGGACAGTATTGGGTCCAAGGGAGGTAACCTTGGGTATAAGTGGTGGGTACCACTCGTATTGGAGGGTACGGCTTATATGGTGAGTCATACCCACCTAACGGGATTTTGGGGGAATTTAAGTGAGGGTAATCTGGATATTTCCCCACTTATCCTAATAAGGTCCCATAACTTATATTGCACTTGGGAGGTTATTTTCCCTATTATTTTCCCTATTACACATTGCCTCTATTGAATACTAACTGTCTAGGCTGGTACAAGGCCCCCGATTGGACTATAAACTGAAAGAAGTCAATATATGAATACGTGCCATCTGAAAAATGGAAGTCTCACCAACTCTGTCATTATCCCAGATGTTCTACTGATGTGATGGACCATGGAACTGTCCCTCAGAACCTATACTATGGGAGGTCAATACTTGGAAAGTATTGGTATACAGAACTAACCAAAAATAACATATACTTCATGTAAAATAATTGACAGCATTGTGAAAACAATTTAGCATAATATGTATATAAAAATACATGGGCATAATATAGAGAGCTTCAATTCATGCTTGTAAAACATTGACTCAACTCTTTGATTTACTTCTGAGCTAGATGACACACCCTACAACTTAGTACCTACGAGCTATATGGGTCCACAATTAACTCGTCGGCAAAGACCCCAACCAAAGTTTTCTGTAATGGTTGGAGTTTCTACTATTTAATATGCCAAAAGCAAATAGCAAGTGTACAATCTATATTTCTAGAAATAATAAACTCGTGTCAGTAAAACCCAATTTCTGGCAATGAGTTATCTAAACTTGTGCCTTCTTTGGGTAACCCTGTAAATCTCTTAGAGCCCATTTTAAACCTTTTTAAAACCATTCTTCATGCTTAAAACATTCATTTCTTATTATATTAAGGCATAGCATAATAGGGCATCTCCATACCCAGACTTGCAAGCCATGTCATATCATATCAAATCCATATCCCTTTTTATTCTAAAATATGTTATTAACCACCCAAAAGATTTAAACATTACATGAGAGTTCTTATTTCAATTAGTAAGTGAAACTTATGCAAAACACCCTCTTTCAATACTGTAACATGTGGTGGTCAATTTTTATATAAAACACATGCAATTCTTTATGAGGATACAATAGTATTTAGAATAATATTCACCTCTTCGAAAAACATGTAAAACAACCATGCATAATAAATCAAGAGGATTTTAAAACTCAAGAATTATCATCATTCATAAAACATAGCCAATACTAGTTATACAAAAATTACATGATCAAAAAAGAACTCTCATAGTTCATGCTCTCAAACCCATTTCACAATTCATTATACGTTAAGACAATAAATTTATCATGAGAGGGGGATTTCGTAAATCATTCTCTTAAACCACTTTTCGAAACTCATAAAATATGTACACATGACTACAACTCAAGCTCATAGACCCCCTCCCACATAAACACTTAATTTTATAATTTCATCAAACATGGTTTCATGATGTATGCTCTTCAAATGGTTTCCAAAACTTCTCCCATATACATACATATACATTTTTAAAACTGGTTAAAACATTCAACTTATGCCCATGAGAGTTAGGATAATCCCACATATCTTTTAATGGAGAGAAATCAAAGAATAAACTTGAGTTTGGAATCTACAATCTTTAGAAATGAGAAATCACTCCTTGATATTCTTGAGAGAAAGAGAATGAGGGTTTGGTGGCTTTCAATTGGTCTTGGGATGTTTTTAAGGTTATAGTACGAATTTGGGGAGTTATGGGGGGTTATCCTTGATTTAACGTGGGTAAAATATATTTTAATTATGAAAAAAGGACTTTGCACCACAGACCCAAACATGGAGCAAAAGTTTTGCCTCGTAACCCCAAACATGCTACACCAACATTTCCTTGCAACCCAGTCGCACACCATGTATGGTGTCTCACTAAAACACTCATAACTTTTGATGTAAAACTCAGATTGATTGCATTGGAGAGAGGACTCAAAGGAATTTTATTTGTTGCATAGTAGGCCATATAACTTTTTATATTCTAGGAGTAATGGTGACTGGAAATTTATCCAAGTAAAAACATCAACTAAAATTCAATCAGTAGGAAAATGCTCTACTTAACTTTGAGCTAGGAGATATTAAAGACTTTAATCTATCTCCAAAGATGTTCCCACTCTAAAGATTCATTATTCACACTTATTTCTAAGTAGATACCACTAGGTTTGGGTCTATATATGTAGAAACGACAGTTCAAACTCTAGCCCAAAAATATAGGGTGTTACACAAGAATAGAAGATAAGTCCTCCATATAGTGCAACTACAATCTCCATATTTAATGCCTTTTGGTGCCTGATTTTTATAAAGTGCATACACTCTTATACACTTTGACCTTCTTAGTATGGTAAGGGATACCTGAAAAATTACTCAATGCTTCTATCTCTTTGATAATCCATCTACATATCTCAATAAATGTTGATGAGTCTCATGTATAGCAAAATCACACAACAACGGTCAGAGTTCCCAGAAATAGGAACCTTTAACCTCATTAATCTTTCCTTAGTCATTTCATAATAGGACAAACATAAGATCATCCTATTTTAAGGTAGCAACACAGAACATCAAACTAGTTCAGACTCCCTCAATATAGTCATAGGGCCCAGCTATTTAATATAACTTCTAGTTCTGAGTAACATCTTGACTCAGTTAATTTGTAGATCCTTTTAATCCCAAAAATTACCACTAGTTTTCATATACAATTCATTCACCCATTTAACCTACAAATCATTCTTTTAAGTAGCTAGTTTCCATAACAATTTCCTAATAGATGCAACATTCTAATCTTTATGGCTTTTGATATTCAAACCTCTAAATTTCTTTGGTAAACAAACACTTGACCAGGACACCAAGTAAACTCTTATGTGACTTTCAATTTTAACCCAAAGATATTTATTATACTTCTTATCTACTTCCTTCAACACACTTTGTGGGAAAACAAGCACATCCCTCCAAAAGTTGAATATAGAGAATAACACTATGTTTATAACTTGCAATCTGCCAATATATAAAAGTTGCTCAGAGTAGCTGATAAGTCATCAAGTTGAGATTTTCAAGCACATTTTAAGCCTAAATTACCATGATTTTCCATTGATTTTATGTTAATATCTTACTTAATGCTCATTTGTATGGAAAAAGATGAAAAAAGAAGATGAGCAAGTCATTCAAGTTAAAAAAAGGTTAAAAATGAGTAAAAAGAACAAACGCTAAAATACAGACCTAGGAGTCGACCCTCAGTTACCACGATCATGGACTGAGTGTCGTGATAGCGACCAATAAAGAAGTCAACCGCAGAGCGATCACGATATGACTACCGCAATCGCAGGAGTCAAAAACACGTTCAAAAGATGACGATCGCAGTAGAGCGAAAAAGTTTCAAAGACATTTTTGTAATTTTTGATAAATGAGGAATTATGGATAAAATAAAGGTTTTGAAGCTCATTTTCATACATCTTTATCCTATCTTTTATCTTCACTTTTTAGCTTATCTCTTTGGATTTTGGAGCTAAAATTTGAATTAATTTGATACAAGAGTTAATTAGAGAAACTCCAAAGTGTAGATTTGGCATCACTCATTGAAGATTCATTCGATTTTAAAGTATGGTTTGCCCTATCCTTATTTTTGATGAATAACTTTGATGAAAATCTTGGTATATTTGTGTTTTTTGTCTTTATGATTTGCTAGATCTACCTCTTGGGGTTATGTTGAGTAGGGTGAAAGTGTGTGGACTTTGAATGTTAACTCTAATTTATGGTTAATGTTGATGGGTTTCAAAAATGTTTGAACGCAAAATGGAAATTATTGGTGAGAACCTCAAATTTACCAAAAATTTTTACATTATCCTTGAAAGAGGGATGCGGGTAGTATAGATCCTACATTATCCTTGAAAAAGGGATGTAGGTGACACAAAAATTTGTGAATAATAACGTAGATAGTAGTTATTCCCATTTTGTTGTCTTAGAAATAATGATAAAATATGGAATTGCTATCTCTTCAATATCATCCTAGAAATAGGAATGTTAAATTGAGGTTTTTGGGTTGATTAGAATGTCAACACCCATGAGGTATTTGAAAGAATCCATGGGTGATAATTTGGTGTTTTTTTGAAAGATTAACACCAAAACTTTGAACCTAGCCTACCCACTCACACATTAATTAAAATTGGATGCTATTTTTCATATATCCTCACATACTAATTTGCTCTGAGGAAATCATAATCCCAAGATACGTTCCTAATTGATTATACTCTAATCATTCTTAGTCTCGAATTAGTCCTTTAGAACCTAAGAATCATCTTACACTTTTGAAAACATTTAAACTCCCCCAAAATATTTGTATAATATATTTGAATTTAGCAACTTTAATTTCAAACTTATTTAATTACCACTCATATTGCTCCTCGTGGATTCGACCCCAACTCAAAGTGGGGTAATTATATTGGAAACGACTGTCTTCAACTTAAATTGACATATAAGTTGAGTGTTAACAAAAAATGGCGCCATTGCCGGGGAATAGTTTGGTGAATTGAGTTAGTTTAGAATTTTATCTTACTTTCTTGAATTCAAACTTGTAAATATTTATTTGTGATTTTCTTTTATTTCTTGTGTTAGGTAGATTTTCTATGTTGCTTTTGTTTATTTGTTCTTGTGGTATCTTGGGATGAAATTAAGTTTAGTGGCTGGAAATCTTATCTTGATGATCCATGTCCATATTGTAATGGACCCTACTTTTGACAAATGTATATATTCTCCTCGGAAAGGGATATGTGCACCATCTCGACCCTATTAGGAGTATGATTGTTCTTTATGTGGTGGTCACGATGAACATTGGAGTGATCGTCCAAATGCCCCCTCCCTTCGTTATACTAACAAAAATGCTAGTTCTTCTTATGAGTTTGATAGTTTTCAGATGTGAAAAAGGAAGAACAACATGCCAAATACAATGGTGTTGAAGCAATTCTTCAAGCACTTTTGGATCGGGTGACTACATTGGAGGAGGATGTGCATCTTTTTCATTAATCCATGGAGACATTTGGAAAGAAGAGTGAAACAAAGAAGAAGTGGGTGAGGAGGTTGATCTTTTAATTACCATGATTATGCCCAATTTACAAAGTAAGGTTGATAAGGAAAATACATCAAGCCATGTGGTTGATGATGGCCTTGGTGATAAAAAATTCTTAACGAGTTTCCAATGAACCAAACCAAACATAGTAAAGGATGCCAAAAATAAAGAAATGGTACTAGAGTCAAAAGATGAAGCCAAAAAAATCCTTTGTAAAGTATCTAGTCCATTTCAAATTGAGAATGTCAGGAAGGATGCGACTCCAAAATTAGGAAAAAGACCTCATTCGAACCAGTTTTCAAAATTATGCTTGGTGGATGTGATGAAAGTCGAACGATCCAAGTAAATGATGAACTTTGGAGATAAGGAGCAAAATCCTTATATTTTAAAATTAGTCATTCCAAAAGGGAAAAACGAAGTCTCCCACTTGAAGGTTAATAAAGGAAAAATTCAATGTCAAACAAGTGAAATTTTTATGTTCTCATCGATACCCAACGAGCCTATTTGAAAATTTGATGTGAAGTTGGGTAATAGATTCAAGTCGTCAAAGTGGTGAGGTAAAGAAAGTGTCTTTAACGCTCTGATTTTCTGAATTGGAATGCTACACGGTGCTCATGACCTCGAGGGATCACAAGATAAACCATGACGGATATTAGTACCTGTACACTGCATATATAACATATTAATGCAGAAAACACGAACATGTAGGCCATAAGTTTCAACTGAATAATATAACATCCATATGGGTGAAAAATACACAAAACAACTGAAAAATGAATCTGAAAGCTAAATCAGAGCGTAAATCCAAAATCCTTTAAGTACTGTCTGAAATAAGGAGTTGAAGGAACATGTCTCCTACTAACTCCATAAAACTGAACTGAAGAAATAAATGAATAAATCAAATAATGTCGTCCTCGAATGAAGAGGACTCACTGCAACTTTGTATGCTGAATGCGACTGCTACTGCTAGTCTGGGAATCGTGCCTCTGAACCTATGGTGTAACATGAAAAGAAAGCACCATAGCGCAAATACGTCAGTACAACTGGAGTACTGAGTATACGAGTGAGGTAGGCTTATGGAAAAGGTTTACATGCATGAATAATACTACTGACTGACTGATATGAACATAAGAGTACAAACATACATACATAGTAACGAAGATCGTGAGTACGTAATGGATAAATATGTACGCTAGTACATGGCTGGAACCATAGTTCTGCTAACATGAATGATTGTATCTGAAAGCTCTGAATCTAGTTGAACTCTCTGAGTTTTGTGTTATAACTGAATTTGACTGTATCTAATAGTCCTGGTATACTGATATCTGAATAATTATCTAAGTTCTTTTACTGAGATTGATACTGAAATTGTGGGAGGTAGTTGTTTAACCGACATGCCCCAACAACGCATATATCTAAGTTGGGGTCCAATCTCTGCCCCGACTGGAGGGGTGTCAATACCGCGTCACTGGTAATGACAGTTGTGGGTGACCCTTATCTGGCAGGTTCTCAAAGTGAGAATGGTGGGAACCTAAAATGACAGGTTAAGTTACCTCATCAATCCTAATCTGACAGGCTAAGATGTCTCAACCTACGCTTACTACATAGTTCTGGAACACAAGGATAACTGCTAAGAATCACACCCTAAACTGGTGGGTGAGTTCCTATCCTTAGGTTTACTCGATGCTAACTTCTACTCCCATCTGAAGAGACTAAGCATGATTCAACTGACTGTACATAGACAGATTAACTCACTTCCGTTTACTGATGGAGTAGTACTATTATTTGAGAGTTAACTGAGATCATGAGATTTCTGATGTTTCCTGAGTCACATAACTGACTGAGTTCTATAGAGTATAGCTTGACTGAGATTTATCGTGGAACATGACATGGCTCTAGGTACACAGCTATATTTTTCGGGTATGAATACCCCCAGGACTCGATAGAAGGAAACTGGCACACATGACATGACTTTGTCACAAGATTAGAGTCCACAATTCATAATATCAAGTAGGGGATATCATATTTCATATAGTTATTCAATATCTTAAACATTGTAGGGAATTCATGGATATATTTCATGTACATATTGTATATCACCATTATCTTACATGCCTCATACCACTACAATAGCAACACATGCAAAGCATGGGATTCATATTGAAGTATATAGCTAACATGGACTTGTCATTTTGACATCATAGACCATACAAACATGAATTTCTAGCATCATAAGCATTTTATCAAACACCTTTCATGCATTCTTTAAGGCATAGGTGATTTTCATACTTGCACCATATTCAACCACCTAAAGTTCATGGTTTTCAATTAACAAACATATATATTCCATGAAAATACCTTTAGACATCACATTGAAACTTAAACAACAATCGTCCACATGTACATACTCATATCACCACAAAAAGTTTATAAAATAATATTTAAAACATGGTTCTTGAGCTCTATGAACGGATTAGATCCATAGATGAACACTACGCATAACTTAGGCTTGCGCTTGATTTTTCTTGACTAGGGTTTAACCCCTTTGGGAAAGAATGTTCTTGTTCTTGGGGAGATGATCTTGAGAGGAAACCCTAATCTTGTGGTTGAAATCATAAGAGAGGGTTTTTGAGATGCTTAACTAAAGAAAAATGTGAAAAATTATGTCTCTTAGGGTTATAAGGCGTGGGAAGTGAAGGGAAAAGACCAAAATACCCTTATGAAATAAATTCCCTATTGCTGAAAATAATAGCTGACGACATTGTGACAAGGCATCAAAAATATGACAAGCCATCAAAAATATCGTCACACAGAAGCTGGATTCTGCCTAAGGCTGATGACATTTGTGACATGGCATCAAAAATGTGGTAAGCCGTCAAAAATTTCGTCACACAGAAGATGGATTTTTCGTAAGGCTGACGATATTTGTGACACGGTGTCAAAAATATGGTAAGCCATCAAAAATGTCATCACACAGAAGCTGGATTCTGCCTAAGGCTAACGACATTTGTGACATGGCGTTACAAATGTGGTAAGCTATCACAAATATCATCACACTGGAGATGGTTTCTGCCTAAGGCTGATGACCTTTGTGATAGGTCATCACAAATATGGTAAGTAACCACGCATGTCATCATACTGGAGCTAGTTTCTACCTAAGGCTGACGACCTTTGTGATAGGGCATCACAAATGTGGTAAGCTACCACGAATGTCGTCACACTGGAGCTGGTTTCTATGTAAGACTGCCGACCTTCGTAATAGGGCATCACAAATATGATAAGATACCATGAATATCGTCATACTAGGTCTGGTTTCTACCTAAGGATGATGACCTTCGTGATATGGCGTCACAAATGTGGTAAGCTACCACGAATGCCGTAACACTATTTCCAGCCTGACATGCTGGAGTAAAATAGGAATAACTTGTTGCTCCGATATCGGATTTAGGAGAAATTGGTATCATTGGAAAGATAATTCAATTATATATCTGTTGATAGGTAATAAGATCAAATATTCCAAGTATAATGAGATATATGATCATTTGAAGTTGTCTATACTAATATCCTTCTCAAGAATTCAATCGGTAAGGAATGTTTTTGATTTGTCTGATAGCTGGGAGTTATTTGAAGCCTTAATATACATCTAACCTACTCATAAACTATATAAGAACCATGATTTACTATGCATGAGCTTGGTACATGGTTCTAATATTGGTTTAAATTTTTTGGGGTGTTATAATATCTCCCCATTGGAAACATTCGTTCTCGAATGATGACTACTTGAGAGGGGAGAAAAGATAAAATGATACATACACTGATCATGCTTAACTAGAACATGATTTTAGGATTGAATTGAATTCTAAACTGAATATATCCCAACAGAACATGCATATCTAATGCATGACTGATAAGCTGAACTCATGAATGCATGATAAGCTATGCACTGATACTTGATACCAATTTTATACTAGAATTTGAACATGTAACTGAATAAACTTAAGGAAAATGGTTACCTCTAGCTAAGTCTTAATTAGCGGAGAAAAGATGAGGTTACTTGGTTCACATGTCTGCTTCTGCTTCCCATGTAGCTCCCTCCATGGACTGATTCCGCCAAAGAACCTTGACTAGAGGGACTTCTTTGTTCCTCAGCCTACGAGTCTGATAGTCGAGAACTTCGACTGGAATCTCTTCATAAGAGAGGCTATTTTGAATGTCAACGCTCTAAATAGGGACTATAACTGCTGGGTCACCTATGCACTTCTTGAGCAAAGAGACATGGAAGACTAGATGAACTGAGGCTAGATCTGAAGGCAATTCAAGCTCATACGCTACCTTGCTAAAGCGACTGAGAATCCTAGAGGGACAGATATATCGGGGACTAAGCTTTCCCTTCTTGTCGAATCTCTTCACTCCCTTCATGGGAGAGATCTTGAGATAGACATAGTCATTGACCTCAAATTCGAGATCCTTTCTACGAACATCTGCATAAGACTTCTGTCAGCTCTGAGAAGCCCAGAGTCTTTCTCTGATTAACTGAACTTTCTTTAAGGTATCAAATACTAAGTCAGGCCCTATGACTGTGTCTCACTAACTTCGAACCAATCGATCGGAGACCTAAATCTCCTACCATAGAGAGTTTCGAATGGAGCCATCTGAATACTGGAGTGATAGCTGTTATTGTATGCAAACTCAATCAAAGGCAAGTGGTCATCCCAACTTCCCTTGAAATCAATTTCACATACCCTTAGCATATCTTCAAGAGTCTGAATGGTCCTTTCTGCTTGACTATCTGTCTGAGGATGAAATGTTGTACTGAGATGAACTTGGGTACCAAGACCCTTTTGGAACTCTTTCCAGAAGTAAGAGGTGAACTGGGTACCTCTTTCTGAGATGATAGATAGTGGAACACCGTGTAATCTGACCAACTCCCTGATATAGAGTTTGGCATAATCATTAGCTGAGTAAGAGGTATGAAATAAAAAAAAATGAGCTGACTTGGTCTTTCTTTCTATAATGACCCAAACTGAATTATGTTGATGACGTGTTGTAGGAAAACCCGTCACGAAATTCATGTCCACTTCTTCCCACTTCTAAGTAGGAATAGTGAACTCCTGCATGGAACCACTAGGTTTTTTATGCTCTATCTTAACCTGCTGACATATAGAGCACTTAGCCACAGACTCTGCAACATCCCTCTTTATCCCACTCCACCAATAGATCTCCCACAATTTGCGATACATCTTAGTGTCCCCTGGATGAATAGAGTATTGCGAACCATGCTCTTCTACAAGAATTCGCTGCCTCAAGTCATCTATGCCAGGAACACACAGACAACCCTGACAATAAAGAACACCATCTCTCCCTTGGGAGAAAACCTCTACTTTCTGACTCTGAACTGACTCTTTTATCTTGACAAGGCTAGGATCCCTGCCTTGCTTCTCTTTCACCTCGAAAACTAGCGATGACTCTTAACTACTCTGAACATATACACCACCCTCGAAAGAGTCAACTAAGAGAATGCCTAGTCTCACAAGCTGATGAATCTCCTGAGCTAATTTCTTATTACTATCCTCAACATGGGAAACACTACCCATGGATAGTCTACTGAGTGCATTGGCCACTATATTGGCCTTGCCAGGATGAGAAAGGACACTCATGTAACAATCTTTCAAGAGCTCTAGCCACTTTCTCTGATAAAGATTGAGATCTTTCTAGGAAAAGACATACTGGAGGCTCTTATGATCTGTGAAGACGTCTACATGAATACCGTATAGATAATGCCTCCAAATTTTTAAGGCAAAGACAACTGCTACTAACTCAAGGTCATGAGTAGGATAATTCTTCTCATAGGACTTTAACTGTCTGGAGGCGTAGGCTATGACTCTACCATGATGTATGAAGACACAATAGAAACCTACTCTAGATGCATCATAATATACTACGAATCCATCAGAACTGTTGGGAAGTGCTAAAATTAGAGCTGAGGTGAGTTGAGTCTTCAACTCCTGAAAACTCTTCTCACAAGGTTTGGACCACTGAAACTTGACCTTCTTCTGAGTCGATATGTACATAGGAGATACAATAGAAGAAAATCCCTTGACAAATCATCGGAATATCCAGCCAAACCTAAGAAACTTCTGATATCTAATGGAGAGACAAGGCAAGGCCAATTTCTTACCGCTTTGGTTTTCTGAGGATATACTTTAATGCCATCACCGAAAATAATATGGCAAATGAATGCTACTAATTTTAGCCAAAATTTTCACTTACTGAACTTGGCGAACAACTGGTGATCCCTAAGACTTTGAAGAAAAACTATGAGATGGTCTGAATGATCACGCTCTGTGCGAGAATAGACCAGAATATCTCTATGAAGACTATGACGAATGTGTCCAAGTACTGCTTGAACACCCAATTCATCAAGTTCATAAAAGTTGCAGAGGCATTATTAAGATGAAAGGACATGACTAGAAATTCAAAGTGACCATACCGAGTACGAACAACTGTCTTCGGAATGTAACATTCTCTAACTTTGAGCTGATGATAGCCTGATCTGTGGTCTATCTTGGAGAAATAACTGGCACCCTGAAGTTGGTCAAACAAGTCATTTATCCTAGGCAGCGGATACCTGTTCTTGACCATGGCTTTGTTGAGCTAACTATAATCAATAGACATTCTGGAAGAACCTTCTTTCTTGTGCACGAATAAGACTGGTGCACCCCATGGGGATACACTGGACCTGATAAATCCCTTATCTAAGATATCCTTCAACTGATCTTTCAATTCCTTAAGTTCTGCTGGTGCCATTCTATATGGTGGAATAGAAATAGGCTGAGTATCTGGGAAAAGGTCTATGCCGAAGTCTATTTCCCTTTCGGGAGAAATGCCTGGAAGATCTTTAGGAAAGACATCTAAATATTCATTAATCACTAGGACTGATTTGAAACTGGGAGATTCATAACTAGAATCCTTAACATGTACGAGATGATACACACACCCTTTAGAAATTATTTTCCTTGCACGAAGGTAGGAAATAAGTTGGTCCCTAAAAGACGAAGTGCTACCCTTCCACTCTAAGACGGGCTTATTCGGAAACTAAAACTGAACTATCCTATTTCTACAGTCGACTATGGCCTAGCAAGAATAAAGCTAATCTATGCCGAGAATGATATCAAAATCAGTCATCTCTAACTCAACTAAATCTATTGATGTGGATTTTTAAAATATCATAATCGGGCAGTTCCTGTATACCCACCGAGCTATGATGGTTTTACCCACTGGGGTAGAGACTGAAAAGGGCTCTGCTAAAATTTTGAGACTGATTCCAAAATTGCCTGCTATATATGGAGTGACGAAAATCAAAGATGCACCTGGATTTAGCAAAGCATGAATATGAACATGGAAAATATATAACGTACCAGTAATGGCATCAGGAGAATTTTCCTGATCCTATCGGGTCAAAAGAGCATAGAGTCTATTTGGGCATTGCTCACTAGTAGCACTTGAAGTGGCACCCTGCTGGTTCGGGCGATCGGACTGAGCTGTGGAATGATTCTGCTAACCCTGAGGGCCTGGCTGAGGATACTCCCTAATCCTGTGGCCTAGATTACCACAACCAAAATAGACATCACTATCGTCTCTGCAAATACCCTTATGGTTCTTACCATAAGTCTAACAAAGGGGGTTTTTTCGGGTACTGCTAACACTGCCCTGATATTTAGAGCCTGGTGCTCTGTCTCTGTTGCCGTCCCTGAACTTCAGCACTAGGGAACTAGCAAAGGAAGGCGATGGAACTTCTGACATAGGATGAAACTACGAATGATTTCCTCTCTCTAATATGGGCTGAGCAAAATTGAAACTACCTGCTCTTACTCTTTTGTTCTACCTATCCCTAGTCTTAACCTTCTGCTTTTCTATCTGTTGAGCATGGGTCATAAGCCTGGCTAAAGTCATATCTCTGTTCAGCTTTACAAACCTACACTCATTTACCATGCTATTATTTACCTCTGACATGAACTTGCTTATCTTATTCCTGTTGTCTACAACTACATAAGGGACATATCTGGCTAGCTAAGTAAATCTAAGAGAATACTCTCTAACTGTCATATTTCCCTGCCTGAGATTGATAAACTCAAGAACTTTGTCCTCTCTCAGCTCTTGGGGAAAGAATCTATCTAAGAAAGCCGTGACAAATTCTTCCCACTCAACAAGACCTACATCCTCTAACCTTTATGCTAACCACTGCTTGTACCAAGTGTGAGCGATATCCTGTAATTAGTATGCGTCTAACTCAGCACTCTGAGAAGAAGTGACTTCTATGATATCAATGACCTTCTAAACTTGGTCAACGGACTCCTGAGGATCCTCACCTAGCTTAGACCCAAAGAAGAATAGAGGAATCATTCGGGTGAAGTCCTAAATCCTAGCTGCTACAGAATTAGCCACTAGGTTAGCCGAAATGACTGTTGGTCGTTCAGTCTAGGCAGCTACAGACTGAGCAAGAATGGTAAATGCAGTCCTGAACTCTGCATGAGAAATATGTTCGCCCAAAGAGTATTCGGGCTAAGGAGCTGGCTGATTTCTTTTTTTTGGAGGCATGTTTCTGAAATAAGAAAAAAGCGGATTAGACTGAGAGACTGACTTAAAATTATGTTTACTAGAACTACATAATTACTGAAGAAAGGGAACTATTCCTAAAACATCTCATAGCCTCCTGTACATAAATGTGGCGCACAACACACCCATGTATAAGACTCTACTAGATGCGTTTTTCAGACTTCCTAGGACTCTATTGAACCTTAGGATCTGATACCAAGTTTGTAATGCCACGATTTTTTGAATCGAAATGCTACACGATGCTCATGACCCCGAGAGACCACAAGCTAACCCATGACTGATATTTGTACCTGTACACTGCATATAAAATGTATTAATACAGAACACATGAACATATAGGTCATAAGGTTCAACTGAATAATATAACATACATATAGTCAAAAAATACCCAAAACAACTGAAAACTGAAACTGAAAGCTAAATCTGAACATAAATCCAAAAGCCTCTAAGTACTATCTGAAATAAAGAGTTGAAGGAATATGTCTCCAACTAAATCCGTAAAACTGAACTGAAGAAATAAATGAAAAAATAAAATAATGTGGTCCTCAAATGAAGAGGACTCACTACAACTCTGTATGCTGAATGCTACTGCTACTACTAGTCTGGGACTCATGCCTATGAACCTATGGTGTAATATGTAAAGAAAGCACTATAGCGCAAATGTGTCAGTACAACTGGAGTACTAAGTATATAAGTGAGGTAGGCTAATGCAAAGGGTTTACATGCATGAATAATACTACTGACTAACTAATATGAACGTAAGAGTACAAACATACATACATAGTAACTAAGATCATGAGTACATAATGGCTAAATCTGTATGCTAATACACAGATGGAACTGTAGTTATGATAATATGGATGACTGTATCTGACAGCCCTGAATCTGTTTAAACTTTCTGAGTTCCGTGCTATAACTGAATTTGACCGTATCTAACAGTCCTGGTATACTGAAATCTGAAGAATTATCTGAGTTCTTTTACTAAGACTGATACTGAAATTGTGGGAGGTAGTTGTTTAACCGACATGCCCTAGTAACACATATAGCTAAGTTGGGGTCCAATCTCTGCCTTGACTGGAGGGGTGTCAATACCGCATCACTGGTAAGGATAGTTATGGGTGACCCTTATTTGGCAGGTACTCAAAGTGAGAATAGTGAGACCTTAAACTGACAGGTTAAGCCACCTCATCAACCCTAATCTAACAGGCTAAGATGTCTCAACCTACGCTGGCTATGTAGTTCTGAAACACAAGGATGACTGCTAAAAATCACACCCTAAACTGGTGGGTGAGTTCCCATCCTTGGTTTCACCCGGTTCTAACTTCTACTCCCATCTGAAGAGACTAAGCATGATTTAACTGACTGTACATTGACTGACGGAGTAGTACTATTATCTGAGAGTTAACTGAGATCATGAGATTTCTGATGTTTCCTGAGTCACATGACTGAATGAGTTCTATATAGTATAGCTTGACTGAGATTTATCGTGGCACATGACATTGATCTAGGCACACAACTATATTTTTCAGGTACGAATACCCCCAGGACTCGATAGAAGGAAACTGGCACACATGACATGACTTGGTCACAAGATTAGAGTCCACAATTCATAATAACATAAGTAGGGGATATCATATTTCATATAGGTATTCAACATCTTAAACATTATAGGGAATGTATGAATATATTTCATGTACATATTGTATATCTCCATTATCTTACATGCTTCATACCACCATAATAACAACATATAAAAAGCGTGGGATTCATATTGAAGCATATAGCTAACATGGACTTGTCATTTAGACATCATAGAACCATACGAATATGAATTTCTAGCATCATAAGCATTTTATCAAACACCTTGCATGCATTCTTTAAGGCATAGATGAGTTTCATACTTGCACCATATTAAACCACCTAAAGTTCATGGGTTTCAATTAACAAACATATATATTCCATGAAAACACCTTTAGACATCACATTGAAACTTAAACAATAATAGTCAACATATACATACTCATATCACCACAAAAAGTTTATAAAATAATATTTAAAACGTGGTTCTTGAGCTCTATGAACAGATTGGATCCATAGATGAACACTGTGCATAACTTAAAGCTTGATCTTGAACGAGATCTAATGTTTCTGAAGGTTCTTGAAGAAATCCTTAGGCTTGCCCTTGATTTTTCTTGACTAGGGCTTAACCCCTTTGGGAAAGAATGTTCTTATTCTTAAGAAGATGAGCTTGAGAGGAAACCCTAATCTTGTGGTTGAAAGCATAAGAGAGGGTTTTTGAGATGCTTAACTGAAGAAAAATGGGAAAAATTATGCCTCTTTAGGGTTATAAGTCATGGGAAGTGAAGGGAAAAGACCAAAATAGCCTTATGAAATAAATTCCTAGTTGCTAAAAATAATAGCTGACGATATTTGTGAAAAGGCATCAAAAATATGACAAGACATCAAAAATATCGTCACACAGAAGCTGGATTCTGCCTAAGGCTGCCAACATTTGTGACATGGTGTCAAAAATCTGGTAAGCCGTCAAAAATATCATCACACAGAAGCTGGATTTTGCCTAAGGCTGACGACATTTGTGGCATGGCATTAAAAATATGGTAAGCCATCAAAAATGTCATCACATAAAAGCTGGATTCTTCCTAAGGCTGACGACATTTGTGATATGGCAACATAAATATGGTAAGCTACCACGAATATCATCACACTAGAGTTGGTTTCTGCCTAAGGATGACGACCTTTGTGATAGGGCATCATAAATGTGGTAAGCTACCACAAATGTCATAACACTAGAGCTGGTTTCTGCCTAAGGCTGACGACCTTCGTGATAGGGCATCATAAATGTGGTAAGCTACCATAAATGTCATCAAACTAGAGCTGGTTTCTGCCTAAGGCTGACGACCTTCATGATAGGGCATCACAAATGTGGTAAGCTACCACGAATGTCGTCACACTGGAGCTGGTTTATGCCTAAGGCTGACGACCTTCGTGATAGGGCGTCACAAATGTGGTAAGCAACCACGAATTTTATCACACTGGAGCTGGTTTTTACCGAAGGTTGACGATCTTCATGATAGAGCGTCCCAAATGTGTTAAGCTACCACGAATGTCGTCACACTATTTCCAGCATGATATGTTAGAGTAAAATAGGAATAAATATTTGCTCCGATATCAGATTTAGGCAAAATTGGTATCGTTGGAAAGATAATTTAATTATCTCTATGTTGATAGTTCATGACCTCAAAAATCCCAAGTATAATGAGATATATGCTCGTTTGAAGTTGACTATACCAATATCCTTCTCAAGAATTCAATCGGTAAGGAATGTTTTTGATTCGTTTGATAGCTGGGAGTTATTTGAAGCCTTAATATACATCTAACCTACTCATAAACTATAAAATAACCATGATGTACTATTGATGATAGGCGAAATTACGCGCCTATATCAATATATTTTGCCCATATTTTAGCCTAGTTTCGAGAACTAATTATCTATTTCGTACACTTTTAGTCCTTTTTCCTGTAAATGAGCTAACAAATGTGATTAGGA
>NW_025861120.1:172522-175751 GCF_002878395.1 Capsicum annuum
ATACGAGATACTCAAACCATCTAAAGGAACTATCAAACAAGGATCACTAATGCACTTCCTCAAAATGGAAAAATAAAATACCGAATGAATGGAACTCAAACTAAAAGGAATCTCCACTTCATAAGCAACATTACCAACCCTCTGCAAAACCTCATAACGTCCAATATAACAGGGACTGAGCTTCCCCTTTTTGCCAAACCACATTACTCCCTTCATAGGAGATACCTTGAGGAACACCTTATCCCCAACCTCAAACTCCAAGTCTCTAAACCTTATGTAAGCAGAGGACTTTTGGCAACTTTCGGCAACCTTAAGCCTATCCCAAAGCACCTTCACCTTTTTGATAGCTTGATAAACCAAATCAAGACCAAGCATATTTGCCTCACCAAACTCAAACCAACCAATAGGAGATCTACACCTCCTACTATACAACGCTTTAAAAGGGGCCATACCAATACAAGAATGATACCTATTATTATAAGTAAACTCTATAAGAGGTAGATGCTTAACCCAATTTCCACCATAGTCAATCATATACACACAAAGCATATCTTCCAATGTCTGAATAGTCCTTTCTATTTTCCCATCCGTCTGCGGATAAAAAGTAGTACTCAGACTTACCTTATTCCCTAAACCCTTCTAAAAAGACTGCCAAAAGTGAGACAAAAACTGTGTACCACGATCATCGAGGATTGAAAGAGGTACCCCATTCATGTCGCCATATTGTCAACACAAAAACCACTGCCAACGGCTCTAAATCATGAGTAGGATAGTTCCTCTCATGCACCTTCAACTTCCTGGAAGTATAAGCAATCACCTTTCCATGTTGCATTAAAATACAACCAATTCCTACCCGAGATGTATCATAGTAAACCACAAACCCATCATTACCTTCAGGAAATGCCAAAATAGGAGTTGAAGTTAACTTATCTTTCAACCTTTCGAAACTCCTCTCATAGTAGCTATACTCGAGAAGCTTTTCATAAATCATCGATAATACATATCCAAGCCCAGGAAGCTCTAAATATCAAATGGAGTCGTGGGTCTAGGCCACCTTTTAACCATAGACACCTTTTGAAGATCCACCAGGATCCCCTCACTAGAAATAATATGACCAAGATAAATCACAACATTCAACAAAAACTCAAACTTAGAGAACTTGGAATACAACTGTTGTTCCTTCAAAGTCTACTAAACCACATGGAGGTGATTAGTATAATCCATCTCACTCTAGAATAAAAAAGGATGTCATCTATAAACACATCATTAAAAAGATCCAAATACTACTTGAACACCTTGTTCATCAAAACCATAAATGTCGCTGTGGCATTAGTCAAACCAAAAAGTGCCTATACCGAGAATGAAAATTTATCTTAGGGATATTTCTCCCTAATATTAAGCTGATGATACCCAAACCAAAGATCTATTTTAGAAAAGCACTTGGTTCCTTGAAATTGGTCAAACAAATCATCAAACCTTGGAAGAGGATACTTTTTCTTGATCTTTACCTTATTCAACTGCCTATAGTCAATTCACATCTTAAGGAAACCATATGTAATGACCCGAGACTACCCCCTAATCATCACACGGTGCTTAGGACCACAAACGATCCTAAGCTAACCCTTGTACTAGCATACTGTAAAGCAACTGATTTACATATGTGTATAATAATTGAATATACTGTGTGCAAACATAATCATGATGAAATCTTGGGAAAATATAATACTAATATAATTTTACATTCCGATAAAACCAAAAAGAGGAACTAAAATTACATGACTGACTCTGACTGACATCTATGAAGCATCTACTTTACTGACTATAGATAGTTAGGATGTGAATCCAACTACCACTAATCAATAAATATAAGTAAGAAAGTAAAATACATAAATAACATCTAACTGAAGTCCCCAAAGTAGGAGGAATCATCATCTGCTGGCTTGAATCTGTAACTGTCTGAATATGATATACATGCTACAACTGGTACCTACATTATCAAACAAAGTAGAACATAGATGTATATATGTATCAGTACTTTTGGAATGTACAAAGCATGTGGGGGTGAATGCATAAGGATGAACTGTAACTAATTTTGCATATAACTTGTAAAGCATGCCTGCTAAGTGTAAATAACTCACATTGGCTTGAATAACTTTAAGCTAAAAATCACGAATCATGAGTAATAAAGCATACTGTACAAATCTTGTGTGCTATAACACTTAGTTCTAAAAGCTGTACTTTTACTCTTTCTATTAGTGGAATAAGTAGGACTGAAGTCAAGGCTATTTTCAAAACATGCAGTGTAAGTGTAAAAGGACTCACCTTTATCTTCTATAAACTGAAAGCTGAAAATCTCATAGCTAATGTGTTATGTAAAGCAATATTTGAGTAAAATTGTGAGCCTTTACACTTAATTTCTAAAAAAAATCTATTATTCTTTTTAGTTAGAGAGGTTCTACTAACCGACATACACCATGTGAGCGATCATGATGTCCAATGTCATGTTCCCCTAAGGGAAAAAACTCACGTTGGGGAGAGGTGTCATACTTTTGCCAAAGAATATAACCTGAGCTAAGTGATCACAATCTATATCTATATCCATATAAATGGGAATAATTTGATAATCTGAACTTACGTTGGCTGGTAGTTCTGGGGCATGAGACCTTGGAATCATACCCAACTCGGTGCTAAATACTACTCCCTTACTAATTTGCTCTTTCTTTAGGAAATCCACCTTAAAATAGCATAAGGGTTTATAATAGAAACCAGTCATGCATCTGCCTATTTAAACTGTAATCAAAGCTAGCAGTGTGGATTTTATATCTTCGCTGAGGATCAAAAGATCAAATATTAATCAAAATCTGAATATAAACTAATTATAGGGTGCTTAAAAGCATAGTCTTCTTGAAATATCAATACTTAAACTTAGGGCTTAAAAATCCATGCTTTAAATTCATGTCAAATCAAAATAATACTTCATGCTCAATAGTCTTCTTGAAATACTTCCATAATTTTAGTCAAGATAATGAAATCAAAATCACAATATGAATCTTATGGATAAAAACATGATCATGCGTAATCTTGAGGCACTTAAATTCTTTAAATCTCATGATTTCTTTCATATAACTTGCAACATAATATCATGCTTAAATCTCAATTGAAAATCTTTAAATCAAAGCATGAATAGATGAGAACAAGCATGCACTTTAACACTTAAATCACTTTATAA
>NW_025861120.1:175851-199166 GCF_002878395.1 Capsicum annuum
AAAGGAGTATCCTTGTTCGTAATTCCACATACATTATTTGATTAATTGAATGTAGAAATATGAACTTTGAATTTCTAATGATGTTTTTAAAGCTTCTTCTTAAAGTTCTTGAGCACAAAAACTTGAATTCTTGGTTATCCTGAAAAAGGAACGGTGAAACTTTGGATTTCTTGAAAATAATGTTGAATCTCTAGGGTTTTCTTGGAGAGAAATCTGGCTCGGAATGAGTGTAATATGCTCAGAATTGGGTTAAATCTTCTGTTTTTATGAACTAGGGGCATGGAAAAAGACTATATTGCCCTTGGAAATTAAAATTCGTAACTAAAATACCGTTTCATGCTTCATCACAATATGGTGAATCCCTCATTGCCATCTCACTGCGACACAGTGCAAACACGGTGAGTCACTGGAAAATGACTATTGTTGTTTTGCACTCCACCGTGATGCACTAAGGCAGTCATCGCTATAGCCTCCGTGATACAGTGGAATCGCGGTGTGCTACTATTTTGGGAAATCCAACAGGATCCAATCCACATCCGAAAGATCCAAAACTCACCCTAGGCATGCTACTTACGCTTTTAAACATGAATAAACTCAAAAAGTTATGTCTCAAGGTTGGGAAGGCCACTTTAAAAAACCTCAAAGTTAAAGAGAGTCAAAATGTGACTAAATCACTCAACACTTAGTGAAAATTTGAAGACATAAACCCCTTAAGTATGCAACTAAGAGCTGAAACAAGCTAGGATTAGTACGGGGTTTTACAATATCTCCATCTTAGAAACATTCATCCTCGAATAAGACTGGTTAGACTGAGAGTACTTTACCAAGGTAACTGAGAGCATTTACTGAACATGCATGACTTGGAACATGAGTGCATAACTAAGTCTTATTATGATACATGAACTAAATATCTGAATCTGAAACTGATGCATAATGCATGAACTGAGCTGAATTCGTAGTTTGCATGAATTCGAACATTTTAACTCACAAAATAGCCTTACTGGTGAATCTTTGAGTAGTAAGACAAAATGGAAAGTTGGAAATCTATGGGAGCTTATCTGCTTGATTGCTAAACTAGATCGCAGGCTCTATAGACCTGACCATACTGACTGCCCATACTCAAATGGAGTATTTCTCCAAACTCTTCTAAGAAATTCTAATAATATTATGGAGCAAAGAATTTTGGGCATATTAAACAAGACATATGACTAAGAAAACACAATATTAATACAACTCTATATCATGGGACATAAACATATGAATCATAATCTAGGATAAAATTACTAGGCCTTAGGCAATGCAACTTCTTACTTTCAAGCTTAGCAACACTTCTCAAATACTCCCTCAACTATATTATTCCCCTTAAATACCATACTTATTTGGTTCAACTTAAAATTTTTACATGGGCATTGATAAATCCATCTACTAAAGTCAAAACTGAAATAAATTCTCTCACTATGATCAAGCCTAAATCGAAATCAAAAGATATAACATGTTACACTATGTTACTAGTCTAAACCACATGATTCAATCTTCTATGTATCTTTCAAAGCTCACACCCTAAGCATAACATGCCTTATCACTTCAATGACTAACTCTGAACTCTTACTATGGATTCACTGACGCACATTGCATTCCTCCACTTACATCCCAACATGACATTTAAGCCTATCATTATAACCACCTATGAACTTCAAGGCAAACACCCATAAAGTCACACTTCTCATATTCTCTAAACCTCTATTAACAACAACTTTCTTTCACTATGCTTACGAATATAAACCCAAAATTCTCAACTAGCTATGACATAACCAAAGATTTAACTTAATATTCCTTCATCTTTTAACCTTAGATCGAAAAGCATAAATAATCTTTCTTAATGAGGGTCATCAAAACCCTCTCATCTAAACCATTGCTTATCCATAACTATCACCACTATCTTAACATAGGAAGAGGTCACTGAAGGGCTAATGCATAAAGACCTGAAGTACCAAAGAATACTAGACATAACTTTGACACTCAACTGAAGTTAGAGGTATAAAATGTCAAGGAATGGATTCATTAAAGAAATATAAACTAAGGACATACATGATATAAACTGGAGTTCACTAGGATCATGAGTTTCTGAGAACTGATCATACTCTGAAACATGAGTTCATACTTATCATAAGCTATTCAATATAAGACTGGAGTTCATAGATTCATGAGAGATAACTCGAATCACAGAGTGAAGCTATTACTTACTTGCTAGAGGTTGAGAATAGACTTGAGCACGCATGAAGTGTATAAGAACACCAAGTACTATATAACTATCCTTCTTCCACTTAGCAACTCAAGTGTACTACTAATTACGCACGAAACTTAATAACCTTAGAAAATAATGAGACCCCATATCACCTTGGGCATACCTCTACATCATACCTACAACATCATACTTAATCTCAAATGAATAAACTTAAATTCTTGCATTCACTATTTCAAGCCTATTGGTCCACCTCCATACAACTAGCATCAGTATCCAAGCAACCATTACATCCACCTTGATGATCATCCACTGTTCAATCTTAGTGTCTAGTGTTAGGCATGATTAACAACCCAACCTCACAAACTATTCTCACTTCGTAGCTACAAAATAAGACAACAAGAAATACTAGTCCAGTAGAACCTCATAACAATAATAATCGATCGTAATCATATGGTGTAATTTAATAAAATCCATTAGCATGTCCTCCTTCTATACATTATGACTATTTACTCATCTATACACCTAAATTACATTCATATCTCTTAAAGCATCAACAAAACTCTTTTACATAGCCACATGGGGAAGCCTATATTAACAATACTCAACCACCAAATACTTCATGAATATTCTATATTTTTCCAACACAATAAATATCATCAATAACTCCTTTTATACCTCAAGAAAATAATAATTCACCTTAACTAATAACTTCCTTCTCTACCTTCCACTAAACTAACACACAAGGACATATCACTATAAAACAAAATCTATAGCATGCATCAGTTTATCTCTATACTTTCTATCAATCGTCATTCTCACTTTTTTGTTACTGTACTTCTAAAACCACACTTTTAACGAAAAGAAAGTTCTACCACTTATGAATCATAACACTCAAGGTCATATGTAATACCCTGTATATTTTCCTAGCTTAAGTTTATTTCTATAATATTAAGAGTAAGTTTTAAAAATTAATACCTTTTTATTTAATGTAGAATTTTCTAGATTTGGACCCTCCATTATGTAGAAAATTGGATAAGCTTTCCATCTATACCAAATTCACTCAAATCCAATACTCGGGTAAGAAGTTAGGGTATTTTTAGTAAAGTAGTGTGCCAACTGGGCAGTCACCGCTTTGCGATGAAGGATGATTTCATGATTGCAAATTTTAGTGGACCTCACAGATTGTACCACATCATGGAGAGGTCTAATTTCCTAGTTTTCCAGATTCAGTAGACCAACGGAATGGTTGCAAGTCATACCAATGGCAAGAATGACATTCCAAAGTTGCACCACGATTGCTCTGCATCATGAAGGACGTCCAGTTTCCACTCATCCATTTTCTAGTAAGCCATCGTGATTGTGGTGCATCATGGTGACCAGCCAAATCAGGATTTTTGTTTCCTTTTCTAGTTCCATTTAGAAGTTTAAAAGGGTCAATACCCAAGCACCCAATTTGTGAATAACACAAGATTAAACCTATTCTAAGACTATTATGCTCATTATTCATCAATTCTATCTCAAATAAAAACCCTAGAGTTCAAAGCCTTTTCTCCAAGAAATCAAATTCAATCATTATTTCTCCAAGAAAGCTCTAAGTTGAGGATTCCCAAAATAAGATAATCAGGAACTCATCTTCAAGAACTCAAATGGGAATCAAAAATTCAAGTTTCTTCATCTAATCATCAATCAAGGTATGCGGGGCTTATGAACAAGGATCTTCTTTCATCCCTATGCCCAAAACTAAGTTTTTAATTCAAATTTATATGATTTTGAATGATTATACATGAGTTTAAAATTAGGGTTCATATCCATTATTCTTATTTTCATGATTATGAGATTTCCAGTGTTTATGAAGTTGAATTGCATGTTTATTTCTATATTTTCATGCCTATTGCAGTAAATTTCAGATTTTAGATTGAATTATCATTATTCTCAATATCAAACATGAATTTTATGATGTTTAGACATTAACTTGATGCATGGATACTAAGCCCAAGTTTATATGTTGATATTTCAAGAAAGATGATGCTTTAAGCATCCTATGATCAGATTATTTATAGACTTTCAGTAAAGCTTTGATCTTTTATCCTAAGATAAGTTTTAGAATCTACTTTACAGATTTATTACAGATTACAAAATCAAAATAGCTTTATTTACAGATTTAATTAGATAAATACATAATTATTTTTAGAATAAACCTTTGTGCTAGTTTTTAAAGTGGATTTCCAACATACTGAGCATATAGATTAAAAAGGGAGTAGTATTTAACACTGAGTGGGAAGTATGGGATTAGCGTGCTCTATCTTCCACAGAACTACATAGCCAACATAGGTATAAATTATGAGTTTATTCCCATTCCAATATGGGTGAAAATTATAGATGTGATCACTTAGCTCAGGTTATACTCCTTGGCAAGAGTATGACACCTCTCCCCATCGTGACGTTTTCCCCTTAGGGGAATAAGATGTTGGACTCCATGTTAGCTTACATGACTTATGTTGGTTAAGAGAGCCTCCCTGCTAGTTAAAGTAAAATATTAACATAAAAGCTTTTAAAAAACTAAGTGTAAAGGTTCACAATTTTATTTAGATTATGCTTTACAAAAAGATAATAGTTACAGATTTCAGCCTTCAGATCTTACATTTAAGAGTGAGTCCTTTCTATACTTAGACAGTATAATTTGAAGAGATATTACAAGTACATCTTTCAAAAATAAATTTTATGACTCACTAGATTTATAAAGTATGATTATTATTCATGATTACAGATTTTTGTATTTCAGATATTCCAACTTAAATGGGTCATTTACATTTAGCATGCATTGTCTTACAAATTTTGATAATGAGATAATGTTTTACTTATGCATTCACCCCCACATGCTTAGTACATCCTCAAAGTATTGATCCACATATATGACTATATGTTACATTATTTCATAATGTAGGTTTAGGTGCTCAGTATTAGCAGTGTGAGCCATTCGAGCATCTCAATCTACATCCGACAGTTGGTGAGTTCTCATAGTTCGGGGACTTATTCATTCAAATTTTGCAGCTTATTAATTTATATAATCCAATATTTCTTTTTAGAAAATTCAAGTTAGCTGGGGGTTTGTCCCAGTGACTCTCTAGTTATTAGTAGTAGAGGGATGTCAGACTGCTATATATTATTCAGACTTATCGTATTGATTTTTAGAGATTATCTTTAGATTATTCTCAGCTATCTAAGATAATTTTCCATATTTAGTATGACTCTTATGTTGATATTTCCTTTTTTATGAGATTCAGATCTATTAAAAGGTAGACAGGGTTAGCTTAAGGCTACTCATAGTCTTGAGTGTCGTGTGATATCTCGGGACCAGGTTTCAAGGCATTACAAACTTGGTATCAGAGCCTAAGGTTTTTAAGAGTCCTAGGGAGTCAGACAAAACACATTACATAGAGTCTTGATCATGGGTGTGAAGCACACCATATTTATGAGCAAGAGGTTATGGGACGTTCTTAGGAAATCATCTCTTTTTTTATGATCTATTATGGTTACAATATCTTTATCTTCTTTTAACTCGTGCTCTTGTGTGATAGTTGAATATGCCTCCTCATGGAGCTAATGCCCACAAAAATAATAACCAGCTACCCCAGCTCATTGATCCTCTAAATAAAAATATATCCTATGTTGAGTTTAGTGTTGCTTTTCAGGCATTGGACTAAGCTGTGACTGCTAATGTTCAGGGTAACCATCAGGCTATAGTTTCACTTTAGCAGAATGGTGATTTAGCAGCAGCTAGAATCAAAGACTTTATGAGAATGAATCTGTCAAAGTTCTTTGGGTTGAAATCAGGTGAGGACCCATAACTTTATTTAGATGAGGTGAAGAAGATTACCCAAATTATGCATATTTCTGAGGAGAAGAGTGTAGAGTTAGCATCCTATAAGTTGAAGGATGAAGTGTATGATTGGATAGTTTTTTGGAAGAATAGTAAAGATGAGAATGTAACTCCTATGAGTTGGCAGGTTTTTCGAGATGCTTTTCTAGACAGGTTATTTCCATATGAAATGAGAGAATCTAAGATAGAGGAGTTTATGAACCTGAGGCAGGGCTCGATAATAATAAATAAGTACTGCCTTAAATTCAATCAGTTGTCTAATAATGCCCCATATATGATGAATGGTCCTAGGGCAAGCATGAGTAAGTTTGTTACTGGAGTATCTAGTTTGGTAGTCAAGGAGCGTAGGACTGCTATGATTATTGGAGACATGGATCTTTCTAGGTTGATGATTCATGCTTAATAGATTGAGGTAGATAAGTTTAAGAGAAGAGAGTAAGGAAATAAGAAGGCTAGAGCCGAGAAGTTTAAGTATTGCCAGACTAGGTCCGGAGGGGGAAATAATTTGTTGTTTTAGAAATATTCATCTATGCTAGCACTATCTTCAGCTAGTGCTCCCGCTCCCAAATCTAGACATGAGTAGTGGGGTATGTCTTTTCTGTTTAGATCTCAAAATAGTATGAGTGGAATGCCCAGTTATCCTCCATGTGCTAAGTATGGTAAGAATCACCCTAGTGAGTATTTAGCTGGATAGAAGGGTTGTTATGGTTATGGTAAGTTGGGTCATAGTATTAGAGATCTTCTGCATACTAAGAAGGAAAGCAGGGATATTCGTTCCCAAACTCAGACCACTAGTGCACTAGCTCCTCTAGGTTGGCCAGTTTCCCTCAAGGTGCATTATCCAGTATTAATGGCGGTCAGTGCCAAAATTAATTTTATGCTTTACCATCTGGTCAGGTGCAGGAGGATTTACTAGATATTGTTACTGGTATGCTTTGTGTCTTTCATCTTGATGTTTATTTGTTGTTTGACCTCGAGATGAGTTTCTTTTATGTTACCCCATTAGTTGTAGTGAATTTTTAAATAAGTGCTAGAAAGATCCCTAAGCCTTTCTTGGTTTCTACCGTAGTAGGTGAGTCAGTTGTTGCCAAATAGATCTATAGAAAGTGTCCTATCACTGTCCTTCATAAAATCATATTAGCAGACCTAATAGAGTTAGATATGATTGACTTTGATCGTATTCTTGGTATGGATTAGCTTCATTCCTGTTATACCTCTATAGATTTTTGCATTCGAGTGGTGAAGTTTCATTTTCCAGATGATCCAGTCTTTGAGTGTAAAGGCAATTCAGTGTCTCCCAAAGAGTTATTTCATATCTTATCTTAAAGCCAGAAAGTTGATTTCCAAAGTATGGATCTATCATCTAGTTTGATTCAAGGACACTAAGTTTGAGACTCCAACAGTTCAGTCAGTAAGTGTACTCAATGAGTTTCCTAATATTTTTCCCAAAGATTTACCAGGGGTACCTCCCGATAGGAAAATAGGATTTGGGATTGACCTTCTCCTAGATACTTAGCCTATCTTCATTCCTCTTTATCGTATGGCTCTTGCCAGGCTTAAAGAGTTAAAGGAGCAGCTAAAAGATCTTTTAGATAAAGGTTTTATAAGGCCTAGTGTTTCTCCATGGGGCACTCCCATCCTATTCGTGCAAAAGAAAGATGGTTCTTTGCATATGTTCATTACTATCATCAGCTGAATGAAGTTACAGTCAAAAAGAAATATCTTCTTCCTAGAATTGATGACTTATTTGATCAACTCCAAATTTTATGTTATTTCTCAAAGATAGACCTTAGATCTTGCTATCATCAACTTAGAGTAAAAGAATGTGATATTCCAAAGACATCTTTCATGACCCGTTATGGTCATTTTGAGTTCCTAGTCATGTCCTTTGGGCTAACAAATTCTCCAGCAGCCTTTATGGACATGATGAATAGAGTATTCAATCAATATTTAGACATCTTTTTCATAGTCTTTATTGATGATATCTTTGTCAACTCTCAGTGAGGATGATCATGTAGACCATCTTAGAATTGTGTTACAAACTCTTAGAGATCACCAATTGTTCGCTGAATTTAGAAAATATGAATTTTGGCTAAGGTCAGTATCTTTCCTTAGTCATATTATTTCCAGTGAGGGTATTCAAGTTGATCCCCCGAAGGTATAAGCACTAAGAAAATGGCCTAAACCTATTTATCCATCAGACATTAGAAGTTTCTTGGGTTTAGCTGGTTATTACAAATGTTTTTTTGAGGGTTTCTTATCTATTGCGTCTCCTATGTCTAGATTAACCTAGAATAAAGTAAGTTTCAGTGGTCAAATTCCTGTGAGAAGAGTTTTCAGGAGTTGAAGATTTGACTCACTTCAACCCCAGTTTTAGCATTACCTTCTGGTACAGATGGTTTCGTTATGTATTGTGATACTCTAGATTTGGTTTGGGTTGTGTGTTGATATAGAGAGGTAAGGTCATAGCCTACACCTTTAGATAGCTTAAGCCTCACAAAAAGAATTACTCGACCTATGATCTTGAGTTAAATGTTATTGTGTTTACGGATCAAAAAAGCATGCAATATATGTTTAGTCAGAGGGAATTGAATTTTTGTTAGAGAAGATAGTTAGAATTGTTGAAAGATTATGATAGGAGTGTGTTGTATCATGTGGACAAGGCCAATGAAGTGGTAGATGGCCCTTAGTAGATTATCTATGGGTAGTGTTGCTCATGTGGAGAATGATAAAAGCGAGTTAGTTAACGAAGTTCATCGGCTAGCTAGATTGGGTGGTAGATTGGTTGATTCAGCTGAAGGGAATGTTTGGGTTCAGAATAGTTCTGAATCTTCCCTAGTTTCGAAAGTGAAAGAGAAGCAAGATAAGGATTCTAGTTTGGTCAAACTGAAGGAGTTAGTTAAAGACCAAAAGATAAAGATTTCTCCCTAGGGGGAGATGGTGTGTTGAGATACAAGAGTAGATTGTGTAGCCATGTGTTGATGATTTGAGGCAACGGATTATGGCGGAAGTGCATGATGCGCATTATTCTATTCATCCAGGAGCCACCAAGACGTACCACAACTTGCAAGAAGTCTATTGGTAGAGTGGTATGAAGAGAGATATAGCAGAGTTTGTAACCAAGTATGAATTTTATCAATAGGTTAAAGTAGATCACTAAAGACCTGGTGGTACATTGCAAGAGTTTATTATCCTCACTTGGAAGTGGGAAAAGATGAATATGGATTTTGTGATTGGTTTACCGCATTCGCATCATCAACATGATTCGATTTGGGTTATTATAGAAAGATTGACTAAGTCAATGGATTTCTTGCTAGTCCACATGTCTTACACAGCTAAAGATTATGCTAAGTTATATATCAGGGAGTTAGTCATATTGCATGGTGTTCCTTTGTCCATCATCTCAAATAGGGGTACTCATTTTACCACTCAGTTTTGGAGAGCCTTTCAGAAGGGTCTTGGTACCCAAGTTCACCTTAGTTTAGCTTTTTATCCATAGAAAGATGGCCTGGAAGAAAGGAATATTTAGTCACTAGAGTATATGTTGAGAGCGTGTGTTCTTGATTTCAAATGTAGTTATGATGACCATTTGCTGTTGAATGAGTTCGCTTATAATAACAGTAATCATGCTAGTATTTAGATGGCTCCGTTTGAGGCTCTTTATGGGTGAAGATGTAGATCGCCAGTTAATTGGTTTGAAGTGGGTGAAGCCACTTTGATTTGGCCAGACATGGTGTTTGAGACGATGGAGGAAGTTCAGTTGATTCCTGAGAGATTGAAAGCATCCTAGAGTTGTTAAAAATCTTATGTAGACGTAAGAAGAATAGACCTTGAGTTCGAGGTTGATTATCTTGTGTATTTGAAAGTTTCACTCATGAAGGAGGTGTAGAGATTTTGCAAAAAAGGGAAACGTAGTCCCTGATAAATGGGCCCTTTCTAGATTTTGAGTCGTGTTGGGAAGGTGGCATACGAGCTTGAGCTACCTCCAGATTTTTCCTCAGTTTATCCAATATTCTATGTGTCCTTTTTGAAGAAGTGCATAGACGATTCATCCATTATAGTTCTTCTAGAAAGTACATATATTCAGAATAGTCTTTCATACGAAAAAGTCCTAGTAGACATCCTTAATCATCAGATTCATATACTAAGTAACAAAGAAGTTCCCTTGGTCAAAGTTCTGTGGAGAAATCAGTCCGTTGAGGGTGCTACTTGGGAAACAAAAGAAGACATGCGTACAAAGTATCCTCATCTCTTCTCCATGAACTTAGATTCAGCTGAAGGTAATAGTTTTCCTTGATTCAGTTCTTTTCCAATCTCAGATTCAGCAATATAGTTGTTTCCATGTAAACACATGCACTCACATATCAGTTCCATAGCTCATTATACTTGAGATTCAGTCATTCAGTTTATTCTAGTTGTGCATGATAGCTTATAGCTTCAGATTCCTCAGTATGCTCAGCTTAACTAGCCACATTCAAGGATGAATGTCCCCAAGGGGGAGATATTGTAATACCCCATACTTTTTCCTAGATAAAATTTGTTCCTAGAATGTTAAGGGTAAGTATCAAAAATGAATATATTTTTATTTCGTGTAGAAATTTCCAGATTTGAACCCTCCATTGAGTAGAAAATTGGATAAGCTTTCCATCAATACCAAATTCTCCCAAATTCGATACTCGGTTGAGAAGTTAGGGCATTTTTAGTAAAGCAGTGTGCCAACTAGGGAGTCACCGCGTTGAGGTGAAGGAAGATTTCATAATTGTCAATTCCAGTGGACCTCTGTGATTGTACCATATTACAGAGAGGTCCAATTTCCCAGTTGTCCAAATCTAGTGGACCAATGCAATAGTGGAGCATCGCGCCAATGGCCAGAATGGCATTCTAAAGGCGCGCCACGATTTCTCCACATCACGGAGGACTCCAGTTCCCACTTGTCCATTTTCCAATAAGCCACCGCGATAGTGGTACGTCGCGGTGACCAGCCAAATTGGGATTTTTGTTCCCTACTCCAGTTCTGTATAGAAGTTTTAAAGGGGTATTTTGGTCAATTCCTAAGACCCCAATTCATGAATAACACAAGATTAAACCCATTCTAAGCTTATTATGCTCACTATTCATCAATTTCTCTCAAATAAAAACCCTAGAGTTCAAAGCTTCTTCTCCAAGAAATCAAATTCCACCATTTTTTCTCCAAGAAAGCTCTAAATTGAGGATTCCCAAAAAAAGATAATCAAGAACTCATCTTCAAGAACTCAAATAGGAATCAATAATTCAAGTTTCTTCATCTAATCATCAATCATGGTTTATGGGGTTTATGAATAAGGATCTTCTTTCATACTTGTGCCCAAAACCATGTTTTTAATTTAAATTTATATGATTTTGAATGATTATACATGAGTTTCAAATTAGGGTTCATACCCATTATTGTTAATTGAAAGATTATGATATTTCCAGTGTTTATAAAGTTGAATTGCATGTCTATTTCTATATTTTCATACCTGTTGCAGTAAATTTTAGATTTTGAATTGAATTATCATTATTATCAATATCAAGCATGAATTTTATGATGTTTTGATATGAACTTGATGTATGGGTTAGTAAGCCCAAGTTTATATGTTGATATTTCAAGAAAGATGATGCTTTAAGTATCCTATGATCAGATTATTTATAGACTTTTAGTAAAGCTTTGATCTTTCGATCCTCAGATAAGTTTTGGAATCCACTTTACATATTTATTAAAGGTTATAGAATTAGAACAACTTTATTTACAGATTTAATTAGATAAATGCATAATTAATTTCAGAATAAACCTTTATGATAGTTTCTAAAGTGGATTTCAACCAGAATGAGCATACAGATTAAAAAGGGAGTAGAATTTAGCACTGGGTAAGAAGTGTGGGATTAGCATGCCCTATCTTCCATAGAACTACGTAGCCATCATAGGTACAAATTGTGAATTTATTCCCATTCGAATATGGGTGACAGTTACAGATGTGATCAATTAGCTCAGGTTGTACTCCTTGGGAAAAGTATGACACCTCTCCCCATCGTGAGGTTTTCCCCTTAAGGGAACGAGATATTGGACTCCATGTTAGCTCATATGGCTTATGTCGGTTAAGAGAACCTCCCTGCTAGTTAAAGTAAAATATTAATAGAAAAGCTTTTAGAAAACTAAGTCGATCTATATCGATCATGCATTTGAAAACTAGAATAAGGGTTTATTATAAAAACTAGCATAAGGGTTTATGTATTTGAAAACTAGCATAAGGTTTTATTTTGGGTTTATATCGATCATGTATTTGAGCCTGAGGTAGGAAGTGTATTCATCCCCTTTCAGAATCCTTGTTGCAGATGTCATGCATAAGGGTAGCGATATGTAGAGGAATGTTGGAACGGTATTTCCACCCGAGAGGTATTAAGTTAAGGTGTTATAACCTAAAAGTAGAAAGAAGATCCCAAAGTTAGTGATATGAAGTCATAAGTTTAGAAGTCAGAGTGGATGTAACTTTTGAGTGAAGAAGGTAGTTATAGTTGTGTAACCTTTGAGTGAGGGGTGGTATGACCTCTTATGGTGATTGGGTAATATTATAACAAGATTTGAAAACCATAAGGTAGTTTGTGAAAGAAGTGATTAGATGTGATAACTATTTATATAAAATAAGGAAGAAGTTCAGAATGTATAGTTATGGTGGCTGTAGAAATCAATTATAGGCTGTGAATGAAAAAGGGGTAGATTAGCCAATAAGTTATAAGTAGAAACTCACTGGTGTTTATAGAATCTCGAAGGTAGTGGGGATGTATGCATGGGTAAGCAGATATGATGTGAGAAAGTAGAATATGCTAATAAGATCGTAATGGTTTATATTATAAGATTAAGATCGACTATTCTCATTATGTGACTATACCCCCTTGATTATCTTTTCTCTAGTAGAGGTAAACCAGTAAAACATCTGATAAGATGTGTAGTAAATTCTATGGTGTAGTAGTAATGTTGTGATGAGGATGAGCTTATAGTCCATAGTTAAGTGAAATAAGAGATTTAGGATGATTTCTCTATTCGACGGAGTAGTATATTATGCAGGATATTTCATCAGTGGTACATGATTGGTGCTAGGAACTAGGCTTGAACTTTAGATATGGATTATGGTGATAAGAATGTTAACTCAAGAATTGTGATGTGAGATTTGTTGTAATGTGACGCGACCTGACCCCGGGCCTTGTTATAATAAGCGTCCCAAGTCTGACCGGGACAGAGACCACCTCATTACCCAACCCAACCTACAGTCGCCTGCCCTGAGTTGGATGAATTCCAAACATATAACAAGATATAATTATTGTTCATGTAAAGACTCTAGGATAGGATCACAATCGTGATCGACCCAACCGAGTCCAACCGTCCGACCTACCGTACAAACTGAACCAACCATTACAAAAATCAAAGGCCATAAACCAGACCATAACCAAATGGATTCCAAGACATAATATAATTAATCCCAAAATGAAATACGATGGAACAACCAACAATATCATCCAAGGGTATAAGCCCCAGTACCAATGCAAATGCCAAGGCTAACACCAATACGGATCCTGCTTATACCAACCCATAGCAATAAAACAAAGCCTCTAACCAAAAGAGTAATAAAATTCGGTTGGTACATGCCACGGATGATAGCCTAAACAAAAATCCAAAAGAAATCCAAAGTATAAAGCAACATCCATGAAATGGAGCCTTCCGAAAAAAAGAAATCTCACCACTTCAATCCAACGGCTGATCCGAGTATCCGAATGATAGACAGGAGGAGTAGAATGGTTGGTTTCTGCGTAGCGTGGTTATACAGCCACTCGAAGATGGGTTAGCGGGTAAACGCTAGCATGATCTAAAGATAATGATAAAATAATGCCATTTATAAAACCGAGTAAAACCATTCATAATGCATACAACCATACATATATATAAAACATGCAGGCAAAGGGAACCAGGTTTAGCATGCTTTTAAAACCATTACCTGGGTTGTGTAGCTTTGCTGTCCTAAAATACCCACAAGCTATATGGGTTCAGCTCCCCATGCTGAAAGGTACCCAGTGCATGTAGCCTCACCACCAGGGAACGTACCTTGGGATGACTATTACATCCCTCAATATAAAGTGCATCGTCATGCATATGGTCACCAAGGATCAAACCTCACATCGGCAAATATGAGTTTCCAGTATCGGTCTCCCCGGGACCTCCACCTTTCATGGCTTTGCTACACCTCCCCATTTAAGCCCAATTAAAACCATTTTCCAAGTAACCAAACCATTATCCATTTATTAACCAATGCCATTAATAGTGGTATCGTCATACCAACTAATTTTTACAAGAACCATCCATAGCCAAACCTTTTTTGTGATCAAGGGAATCCCACATACCCATAGATCATATTATCCGATTTACTTGGGGGATTCCCATGTACCCCACAAGTAGATTTATTAAGCCATACCATTCCTTTAAGCCATTCTAAAACTATTCCAAAACCATTTAAATATTTAGGGTTCCATTACCATGTTTAAACCATGCATAAGTTCCATTGAAAATCCTATACTATAGTAAAAACATTGTTATAGGCATTTTATCAAACACATTGGGGACATAGTGTTTACAAAATCACAATCCATTGCCAAATAACAATTCCTATGCAATCCATTAATCCAAAAATACCATTAAAGCATATAAAAGCACAGTTAAAACATGGGAAACCATAACTAAGCATTTATAAATAAAACCCACAAACCATACAACGTTCAAACTATGCAAACATTGTACAAAACCATGCCTTTAATTTGAAGTAACAATGAGGGAAGAGAGCATGGCTTAATTGAGAAGTTCATGGATAGAAACCACCAACACAAGCCACGAATTAAGACTAAAGGTGAAACCCTAGCCTCCTTTGCCCAAAACTTTAGAGAGGATTTAAGAACATTTTCTAAGTGTTTTAGAATAAAATAATAGGGAAAATAACCTCCCAAGTGCAATATAAGTCATGGGACTTTATTAGGATAAGTGGGGAAATAGCCAGATTGCCCTCACTTAAACTCCCCCAAAATCCCATAAGGTGGGTATCACACACCAAATAAGTCGTACCCTCCAATACGAGTCGTACCCACCACTCATACCCAAGGCCACCTTCTTTGGACCCAACAATGTCCAAGGTACGACTCTCTCAAACCATATTGTATCCAAGTGTACGAATCATACCCATGATCTGTACCCCTAGCAAAATATAATCCTAAGTGAATTAAACACTATTCTCTATATGAGTCCATAGTATGACTTGTTCCCTGGCTTACGGCTCCAGGTAAACCACTCATACTCAAATCCAAGTTAATTTACCAAGTGTAAGATTAAGTAAAGGAACCCCAATGATCTGTATCCACCGGTACGACTCATGCAACCCCAAGTCATATCCATTCCAGTAATGAAATCCATCCCACCAACCAGTAATGGTCAGCATACCACTGGACCTTACCACCTGTACCCCAGCATATGGTTGTACCCATGATTCGTATTGGGTCCAGAGACCAGAATTCTAGGAAATTTTCTAAGGTACAAAAATAGAGTATTTCAGTCTCCCCCACTAGGAACATTGGTCCCTGAATGATGGACTAGATAGCACAAACACTACTTACACCTCTTAGATTCCTCTACTCTTACCTTTAACAAAGATGCAAAGAAATCATGTAAATTCATCTGCATTATCAAATTATACATCAAGAAAATGTACCTAGCGCACAAATATCTGAAATCGAGAACAAATGAGATTGTTGGACTTCATATCCTTTTCCACTTTCCATGCAGCTTCTTCCACCTTGTGGTTTTGCCATAGAACCTTAACTGAGGCCACATCCTTCATTCGTAATCGATAAAGATGCTGATCCAATATCTCAATTGGAACCTCTTCATAAGATAAAGAATTCAAGATACCCAAACCATCCAAAGGAACTATCGAAGAAGGATCACCAATGCACATTCTCAATATGGAAAAATGAAATACCGAATGAATGGAACTCAAACTATAAGGCATCTCCACTTCATAAGCAATATTACCAACCCTCCATAAAACCTCATAAGATCAAATATACTAGGGAATGAGCTTCCCCTTTTTTCCAAACCGCCTTACTCCCTTCATGAGAGATACCTTGAAAAACACCTTTTCCCCAACCTCAAACTCTAAGTCTCTATGCCTTACGTAAGCATAGGACTTTTGGCGACTTTGGCAGCCTTAAGCCTATCCCGGACCACCTTCACCTTTTCCATATCTTGATAAACCAAATCAGGACCAAACACATCTTCCTCACAAAGCTCAAACCTACCAATAGGAGATCTACACCTCCTACCATACAACACTTCAAAAGGGGCCATACCAATACAAGAATGATAGCTATTGTTATAAGTAAACTCTACAAGAGGTAGATGCTTAACCCAATTTCCACCATCGTCAATCACATACACACAACACATATCTTTCAATGTATGAATAGTTTTTTCTATTTTTCCATCCATCTGCAGATAAAAAGTAGTACTCAGACTCACCTTAGTCCCCAAACCCTTCTAAAAAGACCACCAAAAGTGAGATAAAATCTATGTACCACGATCAGAGATGATCAAAATAGGTACCCCATTAAGCTTCATAATCTTATAAACATACAACCTCTCATAATCCTATACCAAAAAGTTAGTCTGTACTTGCAAGAAATGTGCGGACTTTGTTATCCTATCAACGATGATCCAAATCAAATAAAATTGATTCTATGATCAAGGAAGACCAGTAATAAAATCCATATAGATCACCTCTTATTTCCATTCATACAACTCTATTTTTATACAACCTACCAGGCCTCGTATGCTTAACCATAACTTGTTGACACACTATGTATTTGGCCATAAAATCAGCCACGTCCCATTTTATAACATCTTCATAGAGCTGGGATGAGCAACATAGCACGATTCATGAGCCTCAGCCAAAATCCTTTCATGCAAACCATCGACATTAGGAACTCACAACATCTCTTAGTACTATAAAGTACCAACGCCGTTGATTCAAGTACCACTACCTTTGTCTCAGTAACTGCACTCATGATTTTCATCAAGATAGGATCTAACACTTGCTTCTCCTTAACCTCTGCACCAAGATACGACTGAACCACTTCCTGAACCATGACACCACCATTCCTATAGTCTAAGAGACGAACTCCAATATTATCCAAGTGGTGAATATCCTTTACTAACTCCCACTTCTCCTTTTCCACATGAGCCAAACTCCCTATCGATAACCTCCTAAGAGCATCAACAACCATATTAACCTTTCCTAGGTAATAGTGAATGCTTATATCATAGTCCTTGAGAAGCTCCACCTATCTCCTCTTCCTGAGATTTAGCTCTTTTTGAGTGAGCACATATTATAGACTATTATGATCAGAAAAGATATCCACATAGACACCACACAAATAATACCTTCATATTTTTAATGAAAAAACCACCGCCAATAGATCTAAATCATGAGTATTATAGTTCCTCTCATGCTCCTTTAACTGCGTTGAAGCATAAGCAACCACCTTCCCATATAGCATCAAAACACAACCAAGTCCCACACAAGATGCATTACAGTAAACCACAAACCCATCATGCCAAAATAGAAGTCGAAGTTAACTTATATTTCAACTTTTTAAAACTCCTCTCATAAGCATCTGACCATAAAAACCAATTTTTTTATTCAACTTGGTCAAAGGAGCACCTATACTTAATAAGCTTTTCACAAATTATCGATAATACCCATTTAAGCTGAGGAGGCTCGAAATGTCAGATGGAGTCGTGGGTCTAGGCCACCTTTTAACTATAGCCACCTTTTGAAGATCCACCATGATCTCCTTACAAGAAATAATATGACAAAGATAAGTCACAACGTTCAACCAAAACTCACACTTAGAGAACTTAGAATTCAACTGTTGTTCCTTCAAAGTCTACAACACCACACGGAGGTGATTAGTATGATCCACCTCAGTCTTAGAATAAACCAGGATGTCATCTATAAACACAACAATAAATAGATCTAAATACTACCTGAACACCCTGTTCATCAAATCCATAAATGTCGCTGGGGCATTAGTTAAACCAAATGACATCACCAAAAATTCAAAGTGCCCACACAAAGAACGAAAATCTATCTTAGGGATATTCTTCTCTAATCTTAAGCTAATGATACCAAGACTAAAGATCTACCTTTGAAAAGAACTTGGCTCCTTGAAATTGGTCAAATAAATCATCAAACCTTGGAAGAGGATACTTGTTCTTGATTGTCACCTTATTTAACTGTCGATAGTAAATGCACATCTAAAGGGAACCATTTCTAACGATCCAGGACTACTCTTTTTTCATCACACGGTGCTTAGGACCACAAGTGATCCCAAGCTAACCTTTGTACTGGCATATTGTAAAGCAACTGATTTAAATATATGTAAAATAATTGATTTTACTATGAAGAAACATAATCATGATGAAATTTGGGGAAAACACAATACTAACATAATTTTACATTCTGATAAAACTGAAAAGAGGAACTGAAATTACATGACTGACTATGACTGAATCTATGAAGTCTCTACTATACTGACTATATATTATTGGGATACGACTCCAAATACCACTAATCAATACATATAAGTAAAAAGGTAAAATACATAAATAACATCTAACTAAAGTCCTTAAAATTGGAGAACTCATCATCTGCTGGCTTGAATCTATAACCGTCTGAATATAATGTACATGCTACAACTGGTACCTATATTATTCAACAATGTAGAACATAGATGTATATATGAATCAGTACTTTTAGAGTGTACTGAGCATATGAGGGTGAATGCATGAGTAAAAATTGTAACTACTTTTACATATAACATGTAAAGAATGCATGCTAAGTGTAAATGACTCACATTGTCTTGAATAACTGAAACTAAAAATCATGAATCATGAGTAATAAAGCATACTGTACAAATCTTGTGAGCCATAACACTTAGTTCTAAAAGTTGTACATTTACTCTTTTTATTAGTGGAATAAGTGGACTGAAGTCAAGTCTATTTTCAAATCATGCAGTCTAAGTGTAAATGAACTCATCTTTATCTTCTATAAACTGAAAGCTAAAAATATCGTAGATAATGTCTTATGTAAAACAATATTTGAGTAAAATTGTGAGCCTTTACACTTAATTTCTAAAAAAAAATATATTATTCTTTTTAGTTAGAGAGGTTCTTCTAACCAACATACACCATGTGAGCTATCATGATGTCCAATGTCATGTTCCCCTAAGGGAAAAAACTCACGTTGGGGAGAGGTTTCATACTTTTGTCAAAGAGTATAACCTGAGCTAAGTGATCACAATCTATATCTATATCCATATAAATGGGAATAATTTGATAATCTGAACTTACGTTGGCTGGTAGTTCTAGGGCATGAGACCTTGGAATCATACCCAACTCGGTGCTAAATACTACTCCCTTACTAATATGCTCTTTCTTTAGGAAATCCACCTTAAAATAGCATAAGGGTTTACAATAGAAACCAGTTATGCATCTGTCTATTTTAAATTGTAATCAAAGCTAACTGTGTTGATTTCATATCTTCGCTAAGGATCAAAAGATCAAATCTTGTTCAAAATCTGAATATAAACTAATCATAGGGTGCTTAAAAGCACAGTCTTCTTGAAATATCAATACTTAAACTTAGGGGTTAAAAATTCATGTCAAATCAAAATAATACTTTATGCTCAATAGTCTTCTTGAAATACTTTTATAATTTCACTGAAGATAATGAAATCAAAATCACAATATGAATCTTATGGATAAAAACATGAGCATGCATAATCTTGATGCACTTAAAACCTTTAAATCTCATATTTTCTTTCAAATAACTTGCAACCTATTATCGTGCTTAAATCTCAATTGAAAATCTTTAAATCAAAGCATGAATAGATGAGAACAAGCATGCACTTTAACACTTAAATTGCAATTTATGTAAATTCTACTTTAAAACTAGTTTTGGGAACAAGGATAAAAGGAGTATCCTTATTCATAACCCCACATACATTATTTGATTTATTGAATGTAGAAGCTTGAACTTTGAATTTTTAACGATGTTCTTGAAGTTTCTTCTTGAAGTTCTTGAACACGGAAACTTGAATTCTTGGTTATGTTGAAAAAGGAACAGTGAAACTTTGAATTTCTTGAAGTTAATACTGAAGATCAAAGGTTTTCTTGTAGAGAAATTTGGTGAGGAATGAGTGTAATATTCTTAGAATTTGGTTAAATCTTCTGTTTTTACAAATTGGGGTCATGGAAAAAGACTAAATTGCCCTTGGAAATTAAAATTCGTAACTTGAAGCCGTTTCATGCTTTAGCAAAATGCGGCGACTCCCTAATTGCTATACTCACCATGACGTGGTGCAATCGCGGTGAGTCACTAGACAAAAAATTGCTATTTTGCACTTCACCACGACGCACTAAGAAAGTTATCTCTATAGCCACCATGATACAGTGGAATTACAATGTGCTACTATTTTGGGAAATCCAACGAGGTCCAATCCTCATCTGAAAGATTCAAAACTCACCCGAGACATGCTACTTATACCTCTAAACATGAATCAACTCAAAAAGTTATGTCTCGGGGTCGGGAAGGACACATTAAAAATCCTAGAAGTTAAAGGAGTCAAAATGTGACTAAGTCCCTTAACACTTAGTGAAAATTTCAAGACTTAAACCCCTTATGTATGCAACTAAGAGCTGAAACAAGCTAGGATTAGTATGGGGTATTACAATATCTCCCCCTCGGAAATATTTGTCCTCAAATAAGACTGGTTAGACTGAGGGTACTGTACTATGACTTAGAGCATGAGTGCATAACTGAGTCTGAAATATGATACATGAACTGAATATCTGAATCTGAAACTGATGAACGATGCATGAACTGAGCAGAATTCATAATTTGCATGAATGAGAACATTTTATCACATGGAATGGCCTTACTCGTGAATCTTTGAGTAGTAAGACAAAATGGAAAGTTAGAAATCTATGTGAGCTTATCTACTTGATTGCTAAACTGGATCACAGGCTCTATAGACCTAACCATACTGACTGCCCATACTCAAATGGAGTATCTCTCCAAACTTCTCTAAGAAATTCTAATAATTTTATGGAGCAAAGAATTTTGGGCATAATTTGAACAAGATATTTGAATAAAAAAAACACAACATTATTACAACTCTATATCATGGAACATAAACATAAGAATCATAAGCTAGGATAGAATTACTAGGCCTTAGGCAATGCAACTTCTTACTTTCAAGCTTAGAAACACTTCTCAAATACTCCTTCAACTGCACTATTCCCCTTAAATACGATACTCATTTGATTTAACTTAAAATTTTCACATAGTCATTGATAAATTCATCTACTAAAGTCAAAATTGAACTAAATTCTCCCACCATGATCAAGCCTAAATCAAAATCAAAAGATACATCAGGCTACACTGTGATACTAGTCTAAACCAGATGATGCAATCTTCTATGTCTCTTTCAAAGCTCACACCCTAAGCATGACATGCCTTGCCAATTCAATGACTAACTCTGAACTCTTACTATGGATTCACTAGCGTATAATGCATTCCTCCACTTACATCCCTACATGACATCCAAGCCTATCATTATAATCACATACGAACTTCAAGGTAAACACCCACAAAGACATACTTCTCATATTATCTAAACCTATATCAACAAAAACTTTCTTTCACTATGCTTAAGAATACATACCCAAAATTCTCAACTAGCTATGACATATACCAAAGATTTAACTTAATATTCCTTCATCCTTTAACCTTAGATCAAAAAGCTTAAATAATCTTTCTTAATGAGCATCATCAACTCCCTCTCATCTAAACCATTGCTTATCCATTACCATCACTACTATCTTAACATAGGAAGAGGTCACTGAAGGGCTAATGCATAAGTACTTGAAGCACCAAAGAATACTATACATAACTTTGACACTCAACTGAAGTCGGAGGTATAAAATATCAAGGGAAGGATTCATTAAAGAAATATAAACTGAGGACATACATGATATAAATTGGACTTCACTAGGATCATGAGTTTCTAAGAACTTATCATACTCTGAAACATGAGTTCATACTTATCATAATCTATTCAATATAA
This sequence comes from Capsicum annuum, assembly GCF_002878395.1. Classification (NCBI taxonomy): domain Eukaryota; kingdom Viridiplantae; phylum Streptophyta; class Magnoliopsida; order Solanales; family Solanaceae; genus Capsicum; species Capsicum annuum. The sequence continues at coordinate 198,216 of NW_025861120.1, forward strand.
GATTGGAGTTCATAGATTCATTAGGGATAACTCAAATCATAGAGTGAATATGTTACTTACTTGCTAGAGGTTGAGAATAGACTTGAGCACGCATGAAGTGTATAAGCATTGGCCTTTGTCATGGAACTATCACGTAAGACATGAATTTGGTAAGATAATGACTGTAATCCAAGTAATACTGTAAAGTAAGAAGGGAACACTATATCATCACAACTCTTATTGACATGTATTACAATCTAAATCTCAAAACATGAATTAGTTCTGCACTCTACCATCACCCCCTTAGGTCAAAGATGATATTCTAAGCTTATGTGTCTACTCCATTTCCTCAAGACTAATCCATAATTTCTTTATTGTAATATTGTAACACCCTAATTTTCTAAAATCGAAATGCCACATGATTCTCATAATCCCGAAGGACCACAAGCTAACCCTTTTTTGATATCTGTACCTAAGCACTGTATAACATATTCAAATAAATGCGAAAAACAACCAAAATCTTGCCATAAGGTTCAATACATCTAAAATACTCAAAAAATTGAAAACTAAATACTGATATATTTGTTCGAAAGGCCTCTAAACTTTATGAACTCTGGAGTTGATGGGATATATCCCCAACTAACTCTGTCTACTAAAAATAAACTGAGTCTAATGACATGATAACAAAAGATCATCCTTGAATGATAAGGACTCACTGCTAAGTCAACTGCTGTTGGCTAAGTCTGGACTGCTAAGGGTGCCCTAGATCTTGCTCTTCTGAACCTATAGTCTAAGACACCATAGTATAAGAGAAAAGTATGTGTCAGTACTTTGAATGTACTGGTATGCTAGATAAGGTAAGGCTAAATGCATGGGATTATGCATGAATTTCCTTACGTTTTGTAACTGAGACTGACATCTAACATCTGATACTGAGACTAAATTTCACTAATACTGAGATTACTGAATTTC
>NW_025861122.1:0-1104 GCF_002878395.1 Capsicum annuum
TTATAGATTATAGATATAGATATAGATTATAGATTATAGATATATATAAAAAGGAGGTTTAGAGTATGCTGATGTGGCATACTTCTAAAGCCTCCATTTCTATTTTTCTTTTTTCTCAATTTTTTCAATTTATTTATTATATTAAAATAATTTACACCTCCCGATTTACTATTCTTTATATGGGTTGACACCTATATATTCCACACAAGAGCCTCTTTATGGAATGACACATGCAACATGTATGTATTTTTGCTGAATATTCTTTGAAGCCATTCTCTTTATTTATTCCTCTAGGTGTAACCATTCCAAGATTCTGTACTTAATGCTGTATTTTACTTGTTTTTCAATTAAGTTGTGAAAAGGAAATGTCTATAGACTAATGAGGGGAGGGGTGTTAATTATTTGGTTAATAAGCAAATTATAATAAATTTAAAGGATGTATATATGGAAGTATTGAGACGGTGAAAGAATATAAAAAGAAAGAGGAAGAAGATGTTAATTGGCATAAAATTTGGAGTAAAATGTGGATTTAATTTACTGATTTTAGGCAAAAATTAGGACCAAACAATTAAAAATATATTGGCAAAATATCAAGTAAAAAATTAGAGGTGAATATTTGCATAGATTTGTCAATCATTGCAAATAATGAAGAGAATTATATTCTAACTTACAGAATATATTAAATGTCGATTAAATAAAATCGAGAAAGTGCAATTTTTTTAAAAATATCTTATGCGTTAGAATGGGTATATCTTATGTATAAAAATGAAGATCTCTTATAAAAAGTCTGTAAAACTAATTATAACATACAAAATCAGTTCTCCTCAATAATATAACCATGTACGAAAGTATATTATCTATACGTATATATACGAAAAAAGGGATAATAAACAAGTAATTTCACCTATAATTAAATATATATTTAATAATAATAATATATATATATTACTCTTATATATAAATGAAGAGTTTTGGTACTACTATTTTGTCTTTTAGTGCATACTTGCTATTACTACTACTACTATTACTATTATTATTATTATTATTTTTATTATTCATTTTTTCACTATTATTATTACTACTTCGACTACTACTACTATTATT
>NW_025861123.1:0-1466 GCF_002878395.1 Capsicum annuum
TTTTCAATTAACTAAGTCAATATCCAAACCACATTCAAAAAAAAAAATCTCCTTTGAAATCTCTACACGTAACTTTTTTCAAGTCACTAAGTATCAAAACAAAACCATATTCAAAAAAAAAAAAAATCCCCTTTGAAGTCTCTACACTTAACCATTTTTAAGTAACAAAGTCATCAACCAAACCACATACAAAACAAATAATACCCGTTGTCACTACACTTAACCATTTTCAAGTGACTAAGTATCAACAGAAAACCATATTCAAAACAAAAAATCCCTTTTATAGTCTGTACACTTAACTATTTTCAAGTAACAAATTTATCAACCAAACCACATACAAAACAAAAAATACCAGCTAAAGTCCCTACACTTAACTATTTTCAAGTGGTCTAAGTATCACACAAAGCCATATTCAAAACAAAAAATCCACTTTAAAAATCCTACACTTAACCATTATCAACTAACTAAGTCACAAACCAAACCATATTCAATGCAAAAAATCCCCTTTAAAGTCTCTTCACTTAACCATTTTCAATTAACTAAGTCACCAACCAAACAACATTCAAAATAAAAAAAATCCCCTATAAAGTCCCTGCACTTAACCATTTTCAAATGACTAAGTATCAAAACAAATACACATTAAAAACAAAAAATCTAATTTAAAGTCCCTACACTTAACCATTTTCAAGTAACTAAGTCACCAACCAAACCACATTCAAAACCTAAAATCTCCATTAAAGTCCCTACTCTTAACTATTTTCAAGTAACTAAGTCACCAACCAAACCACATTCAAAAGGAAAAATCCCCTTTAAAGTCCCTACACTTAACAATTTATAATTAACTAAGTCACCAACCAAACCACATGCAAAACCAAAAAATCCCCCTAAAGTCCCTATACATAACCATTTTCAATTAACTAAGTCAACATCCAAACCACATTCAAAATAAAAAATTCCCTTTGAAATCTCTACACGTAACTTTTTTCAAGTCACTAAGTATCCAAACAAAACCACATTCAAAAAAAAAATCCCCTTTAAAGTCTCTACACTTAACCTTTTTTAAGTAACAAAGTCATCAACCAAACCACATACAAAACAAAAAATACCCGTTGTCCCTACACTTAACCATTTTCAAGTGACTAAGTATCAATAGAAAACCACATTCAAAACAAAAAATCCACTTTAAAGTCTCTACACTTAATCATTTTCAATTAACTAAGTCACCAACCAAACCACATTCAGAACAAAAAATCGCCTTTAAAGCCCTAAACATAACCATTTTCAATTAACTAAGTCAACATCCAAACCACATGCAAATTAAAAAATCCCCCTTGAAATCTCTACAAGTAACTTTGTTCAAGTCACTAAGTATCAAAACAAAACCACATTCAAAACAAAAAAATTCCTTTTAAAGTCTCTACACTTAATCATTTTCAAGTAACAAAGTCATCAATCAAACCACACAC
>NW_025861124.1:0-661 GCF_002878395.1 Capsicum annuum
CCTAATGAACAAGAACTTATATCTAACCCCACAATATCCTTTGACTATAATTCCTAGTCGCATACTAATCTCTTATAACCAAACATAGTTCACAAAAGGGAAAAATTATAAATATACTTTTATATGGAACAATTTAAACTATTCTCAATGAGTTTTCCAATTGTAAAGAGGATAACATGTGTTATTTTTACCAATGTAGAATTGTTATATGCAAATATAACGTAAATGGAAACCACATTAATACTTGGTATGATATTTTGTATATGCATAGCCCTTGTCACCAAACTAGGGGTGATAAAATTGGTCTTGGACCTAACTCACACCCCAAAACCAAGCTCATGAGGAGGAGGATTTCCCAAGCCTTGTAAAGGAACCACCCATCACATTAACCACCTATGTGAGACTTTCTTTTCAATACTCTTAACACCCCACCTCACGCCCAGACCTCAGCTGGGGCCCAGACCTCAACTGGGTGTAGACAATCTCCCCGACATCTCAATTAAGGGGCCTAATATTGGGTGAGAATGGGCCCTACTTTGATACCATGTTAAAATTGGTCTTGGGCCTAACTCAGGACTTGGACCTAACTCACACCCCAAAAGCTAGCTCATGACGAGGAGGATTGCCTAAGCCTTATAAGGAGACCAAGGACCCTTTCCTC
>NW_025861124.1:761-1147 GCF_002878395.1 Capsicum annuum
GAACAAATATTTGGAATGGGCCTGGCTCTGATACAATGATAAAATTGGTCTTGGACCTAACTCACACCCCAAAAGCTAGCACATGAGGAGGAGGATTGCCCAATCCTTATAAAGAGACCACCCATCTTATTAAACATCATTGTGAGACTTTCTTTTCAATACTTTTAACAAGGGGTTTCTATAGGTACACTATTGTACAGATACGTTCACCTATCAGGCTGTGATACTACCTTTTTCTAACAAAACAAAGTTGGTTCAACTGAATGGGATATAATATCATTATCCATATGCTCAAATAATGAAGGGTTAACTAGTTTTATAGATTTTCTTTACCATTTCAATGCACAACTTCTTAAGAGGATGTTACCAATTATTTCTATATCTCC
>NW_025861124.1:1247-2366 GCF_002878395.1 Capsicum annuum
GGAGATATAGAAATAATTGGTAACATCCTCTTAAGAAGTTGTGCATTGAAATGGTAAAGAAAATCTATAAAACTAGTTAACCCTTCATTATTTGAGCATATGGATAATGATATTATATCCCATTCAGTTGAACCAACATGATACAAATGGTACCAAAGAAACATTAGATCTAATTAACATAAATACAATTATAATCCTTTCTATTATGTATTGGCTGGGTCAAACTAAATGGGTATAACCTAGTATGAATTTAGATAACTCGAGACCATTTGTTTTAGGTTGTCTTTTGGGCAAAATAGATTATGGCCTTTTGGCCATCGCTGACCTTAGATACCGTTTTAGGATTAATATTGAAATATAGATAAGTGTACAAGTAAGGATACTCTTCATAACTTACTCGACTGAAAAATCTATGAAAAAAGACACATAACCTAAATGTCAAAGCAGCCCCCTAATAATAAGTGTGGAATAAAACAGATTAATAGTTAAACCTCTAGTGGATACGACTTTGTATACTATTGAATGAACTACTCTGATACCACTTTTTGTTAGTCCCTAATATCTTGTGAGGCTGACAAGTACCATTTTATCATATGCAATATGAATGACCTATGATTAGTAAATGAATCACTAATGGAGGTCAATCTTGTGCTAGTGATCAACTTTGTCAAAGCAGTGGTCATTCAATGTGTAGCTCATTTCCTGGGTAATCTCATCGAAGTGTTCAGTTTGAGTATGCTATATCTTTTAGTTTTTTTTAAACTCATGTGACATGCTATTATTGTATAGATTTTGGTCATTACTCAAGAGTGCCCTAGTCTTGGGGTGATTGTTACTATTGCTCAATGTATTTCACCTATTAAAGCATTTCATCTCTCAAATAGAGGTGGTTTACATAGTTTTAGGGGTAGTTCTAAAGAAGGTTCTCAGATGGGTAGGACATGAAATCGATCAGGATCCCATCTAGGCATTGAGCGTGGTCAGTTGTATATAGTATATGCTAGAAGAAAAGTTGAGTCTTCCAATGCTTTCATCCCAAGTACAATTTTCATGTGCTATTAGAAGGACTTTGCATTATTTGATCTAGGATCCACTTGATCTTATGAGTCATCTTATTTT
>NW_025861125.1:0-3617 GCF_002878395.1 Capsicum annuum
AAAAAGAGTTGAATCATAGGAAAAAAAATGGCTTGAGATGCACAAGGACTCTAATATGAGTCTTTATTATTATCCAGGTAAAGCTAATGTGGTTGCTGATGATCTTAGAAGGTTATCTATAGGGAGTTTGACTTATATTGATGAGGAAAAGTAAGGGTTGTTGAAGTACATTCACCATTTAGATAATCTTAGAGTTCGTCTTTTAGACTCTGAGGATGGTGGTGTGATCGTTCAAGAGGTGGAAAAGTCCTCTCTTAGTGCTGAGGTGAAGAAAAAGAAGGTTTTAGATCCTATTCTTGTAAGAATCAATGATGATGTGGGTCACCAGAAGGTGATGGCTTTTGAGATTGGTGGTGATGAAATCTTTAGTGAATAAGGTAGATTGTGTGTTCTCGATGTTGTTAGACTGTGAGAGAGGATCTCTGTTGAGGGCCATGAGTCGAGGTACATGTTCATTCTAGTTCGACGATAATGTACCATTCTTTGAAAGAGATATATTGGTGGAATAATATAAAGTAGGATGTGGAATATTTTGTGGCTACGTGCATGGTGTGTCAATAAGTGATGGTTGACCACTTAAGGCCTGGCGGTTTGTCTCAAACGATTGTGTTGTGTGTGTGGAAGCGGGAAGTGATCAATATGGATTTCATTACCAGTCTTCCACAATCTCGAAATCAATTTGGTTCTATTTGGGTCATCATCGATAGGATGACTAAGTCTACTCACTTCTTGCCATTGAAGACTACTTATTCTGCATAAGAATGCCACAAGTACTCCGACTTCCCTTGCATTAATGAATTTGATGCCATGGGTACTCAGAATTCCCCTGCATCTATTACTCAAAGCCCAAACACAATACTTTACCCTTAAGAATGAAAGAACTCAATCTATCATATGGCAAAGCTCGTTACACATCACAATACTCAAAACAAAACTAAAGTAAAAAGTAAAACAAAAAATAAACTACATGATAATCCATGAAATCGTGGGCTTCATTAGAGTACCCAAATGTAAAATCCAAAAATCAAAATAAGAACAACATCCTGAATGTAATCAGACCAACATAAAAAATATCCAACACCACATCAAAAAATACAAATATAGGGAAAGACACCCCCAACTAAAAGGCTAGCAGTGTCACCATTTCAAAATCAATAAAAGCATAGGAAAAAGGTAAGGGTCCTCCCTGAATCAGCATCGGAAGTTGCTCTCTCCAGTTGACTCCACACTATCACCACACTCATCATTAGCTGACCAACCAACAGGGGTCTCATCATCACTATCCAACCTAGGAGAATGTAGTCGATCATTGGGTTTGAACACCTTGAAGATTCCCTTTACCCCCTTTCTATAGCTTTCTCAAGAATTTATCTCTTCTTCTCTCTCTTTACTATCTTTGAGTGTGGCTCCTTGAGGTTACTATGTGATGTATCAAAGGCTGAATAAGCTCTCTCTAAGCTGGAAAAAATGGTTTATTGCTTCTTCTTCTGCTCCTGGTATATCTCATAATTTGATTGAGCTACTTATGAATGGGGAGCAGTGGAGGACTCTCCCGGTCCCTGCGACAATCTGGAAAATTGCTACCTAACTACCCGCGTCTGACCTGAGATGTTATTGAAGGTGTTGGATAACAAAGGTCTGCCAGAGTTTATGTCCTCCTGGGTCGACTTGCCTAAGTCCACCTTTCTTTTCTTTCTCTTATCAGGGGCACCCTTACCCCATAATTTGAGTGGGAAGATAGAAGGTCCTTGGTACACCTAGGTATCTGCAGCATACTCCTCCACCTCTACCCTTTTGCAAAGCTTTGTAATAAGGGAAGAAAAGAGAAGAATCGTACCTTAATTGTCCATGAAATAATGCCACTCTAAGAGCATAATCTCTCCCACGTTAAGAGTAATGCCCGAGAGAATACAAGACACCATCTACGTTTGCTAATTTAAACATAATATGTTGTCCATCCAGGTCCCTAGCTTGCATTCTTTTTTATGGAACTGCTCTGTGTCAGCATTCGGTAGCCCATATATATCATTAATCCATTCTACTACTAAGTTCACTTGCTTAATCCGAATCATCATAATTGAGTTTGTGAGAGAAACTAAGCTAACGTTTGCGTAGAACTTATGTACCCAATGCTTATTATCATAGCAGGGGTCTGGAGAAAAACATATCCACCTAGATATAGTGATTCGGGCATGGAATGTTGGGAGCTTCTTCACAACTTAATCAAGGTTAATACCTATTTTCAAGAGTAATTTCATCCTTGGAAGACCACCATGGTAAATATTTTGGCATTCGAAGGCCATGAACCTAGTGCTGTCAAAATCTCTCATCCTTGCAGCTTAGTACCTATAAGAAAAACAATCCAGACTATTACTTAGCATTATCACACCTAAATCATTCTAGATTAATCAAATAAACTCATGTGGTGGTGTTATAAACGGTTCTTAGGTGAAAAATAGTTCTGCAAAAATTTTCGCTGCTGCAGACAACTGCCCTCAGGCAAGGCAATCACTGAGCAATGACTGCAATTGCGGTACCTGAGACCATGGTCGATAGTTCTACACATTACTCAAAAAATATGATTTTAACCCCAAATTTGTGTTCCAACTTAGGAACATAAACAACAAAATCAAGGAATTTCAGCCTAGAATGCATGATTATACCCCCAACTCGAAGAAATTACAATGAAACTCGTTAGGGTATTGAACCGAACTCATGGTGAACATGCTAATAAGATAATATTATGCCTAAATCAGGGTACTCAAGACTTCCCCATGGGTGTGTACACCATCTACAGTAGCTAACTACCACAAAACTTATGAACAAGCATATATTTTGTGTTAAAAGTACTATTTTAGGCCTTTCCCTAAACTACAAGTTCTAAGCATACAAATATAGTAAAAATAAGAGATTTTAGATAACATACCATGTTAGAGGATACAAAGGATTGAGACGAACACTTGCATACTCTATACAATGGCAAAAATGGAGAGAATTTGAGAGAATTTGAATAGGGTTTCATGTGGAGAAAATGGCATTCGGATGGTCACTTAAACTGATTTGACCGCAATCACGATCCTAGTTCTATGATCGTGTGCATGTGGTATCCATGATTGCGGTGCCATGGGCCATGATCATAGTAACTAAGACTAAATTTAAGGTCCTTTGAACTCCCCTGTTCATTCCAAACATGCCAATTTCACACATTAGCTTTTTCAATTTCAATCAGAACTTCTCGTAGCACCCCTTTATCATGGATTATACATGAACAAAAGCAAAAATAATATCTACTCTATCATACATAAATTAAAAGATACCATCCACTATTAGTGGTTTGATAGGGTGCCTCCCATCGACTGCTTAGTTTAACATATTTGCATGATGCCTCGTCAACTCCCATTTGTGCTTTCACTTAGAAGATTTGAATCTCCATCCCAATATTCATCATGATGCATTGAGGGAAAGAGGTACATAATATTTAGATCTTCGAAAATGGAACTTGGAAGATGCGAGGAAATAATAAGGGAGCTTCTATCTTGCCATTTGTAAGACATGAACCTTTTACCCAACTTCACATTGAACTTCTGGTTTGGCTCCTTGGGCAAAGGTAAGGACAT
>NW_025861126.1:0-715 GCF_002878395.1 Capsicum annuum
CTAAACAAGGAAGGTTCTGGACCAGGCTTTTGATCTTGATTACTGCATTAGTTTGATCAGGACTCCAAGGAACTGGGGTTTTCTTGAGTCTCTTGTAAAGAGGTTCACAAACCTGTCTAATGTTTGGGATAAAATCTGCAACATAATTGAGACTTCCTTGAAACCTCTGGAGTTGAGTTTCATCAGTAATTTCATTAGGAAATTTTGAGGAGAACTCAATGGCTCTACAAATAGGTTTATAACTACCTTGATACAGATCATGTCCTAAGAATCTGATAGACGTCTGGAAGAGCTTCATCTTTTTAGCACTAACAACCAAACCATTGATTTTAACAATTTTAAAGAAAGTATTTAAATGCTTGAAATGAGAATCAATGTTCTCTGAGAAAATAAGCACATCATCAATATAAACAATCGACATATAAGTATAAGGATTGAAAATATTTTTCATAATGTTTTGAAACGCTGATGGAGCATTTTTTAGGCCAAAAGGCAAAACATTCCATTCATAATGCCCAAAAGGGACATTGAATGCTGTTTTATATTTATCCTTTTCAGCGATTTGAATTTGCCAGAATCCTGACTTCATATCAAACTTACTGTAAAGGTTGGCCTTGAAAGTTCTTTTGAGAAGATCCCTTTTGTTAGGGATTGGATGTCTGATCCATTTTAAGACCGCATTCAAAGACTTGTAATAAATTACAAGCCTTTGAAT
>NW_025861126.1:815-4450 GCF_002878395.1 Capsicum annuum
CATAATGCCCAAAAGGGACATTGAATGCTGTTTTATATTTATCCTTTTCAGCGATTTGAATTTGCCAGAATCCTGACTTCATATCAAACTTACTGTAAAGGTTGGCCTTGAAAGTTCTTTTGAGAAGATCCCTTTTGTTAGGGATTGGATGTCTGATCCATTTTAAGACCGCATTCAAAGGCTTGTAATTTATTACAAGTCTAGGGGTGCCGCGCTCCTTTTCTGCACTGTTATTGACATAAAAGGCAAAACAACTCCAGGGAGAGTTAGAGCTTCTAATAATACCATTCTTTAGAAGATGGTGAATTTCTTTTTTGCAGATTTCCATCATTTCTTGGTTCATTTGGATGGGTCTGGCTTTAGTAGGAATGGTTTGTTTGTCAAACCCTGGAATGTAAGGAAGTTCAACCAAATGCTTTTTCCTTTCCCAAAAAGCATTAGGGAATTCGGAACAAATTCCTTCCTCAAAATTTTTGTGGAGATTGGCTATTTTAGTAATCGTCTCCGGGGTTCTTAATGATTGCTCAATTTTCTTGATATAAACATCCTGTATAAGAAAGTTGACATGGGAAGAAAGTCGATTAATTTTAAAAACCGTTTGTTCTTTAATAAGGTTTCCTTCTTCTCGCGAGAGGGGCCTTAATAAAGGGAAAAATAAGGTCTGGTTTAAAAGATTTGTACGAATTCCATCGTAGTCACTCCAGTAAGGTCGAATCTGATTGACAAAAGGTATTCCTAAAATGATATCTTCAGTGATATCTTTGGTGATGACGAAGTCATTAACAAGGCAAATGCCATTGTTACAGACATGAGCTTTAGGGAGTTGATAATGGATTGTCATTTTTTCTCCCGTTGCTGAGTAAAGACGAGAGGTACTCTTTTGAAGGTACTTTGTAGGTACAAGACCTTTAACGATACAGTTACTATCTGCTCCTGTATCGAAAAGTACGACTCTGTTAAGAACAAAGTCTTTGTTTATGATGATTTTCACGGCTATGTGTTCACTATAAGCTTTTATAGCTGTAATAGCTTTGCCAGACGTGGAAGGAGAATCTGAGCCAGGAAAGGAACTAGGCTCTGGTTCTCTAAGATGGTTATTTGGGATGATCGGGGAAGTCTTAGGAGACTCTGGAGGAGAAATCTTTTCTTGGGGTGAAATACTTTTTAGGACTTGATCAGTAAGAGCGTTAAGCTCTACTTGGTCAAGGCGGATTTTCAGATTCTTGATCTCCCCCTTTAGGATGGAGATTTCTCCTTTGAGATCAGCAATAGATGGTTCTGCAGGTTTGTCGAATCTTGACATAACCTGTTTCATGCTAAAAGGCTGAATAACGGGTTTGGGGAGTTTTTCTTCGTGAGAAAGTATTAATCGTTTGAGTTCTAGAAGATATTTATTTCTAGCCTCATCATCCTGGATGTGTTCTATAATGTCAAACAGGATTTCTTTAGGATTTCCTGAAATGACATTAACAGTCTTTCTGGTGCAAGTGCAGAAGGTACCGTTACAGGCACATTCTTGGCTAGATTGGGATTGATCTGTCTCATAGGCGGCGTTGATGAATTCCTCATCACTGTAGTTATCACTGGAAGAGTTATAAGAGTCAGAAGACTCAGAAGACTCAGGCGAATCTTCCATTATAGAGAATAAACTAGCTCTGGTCTCTTCAGAGAGATCTAACTGATTTATTTTCTTTTTCTTGTTAGATTTGCAATCTTTCGCCCTGTGGCCTGCCTTGCCACAAGTCCAACAAGTATCTTTAGCCTTAGAGGTTTTTCGCTTGGTAGATTTTCTACTAGGTTTATAAGATTCCGTTTTAAAGGGTTTCTTGTTAGAGGTAGGTTTTTTGTAACGTCTTGAGGACTTCTTTCTATGCTTTTTGCTAGGACTGGTAAATCCATAGTCTTGGCAGAAGCTTCCCAGTCCATATTTGGAAGTACTATCTTTCTTAAGCTGTTTCTTAAGCTTCGGCTGAAGGTTCCCAGTCCATATTTGGAAGTACTATCTTTCTTAAGCTGTTTCTTAAGCTTGAGGTCAGTGCAGAGATCTATCCCTACAGTAGTGATGAAACTGATTAAGTCACCATAGGTTAGGATATCGTAAGGAATCTTTCCTTCGAATCTATCCTTAATTTTGGTTCTAACCTTTTCGGCGAAGAGAGAAGGGAGACGACTAATGAATCGTTCCATCCAGAAATCCTTGTTACAGTCAGGTCGAATCATGACCTTTACCAGGAAGGTATCTTTGTACCATCGAAAGTCTGCTAAGTCTCTGCAGGTGAGATTATTGAGGATTTCTAGGCTCCGATCTTGGAATAATTTGGGTTCTCCTATGAAATGTCTAGCTATATGATATAGGAGAGTGGCACAAGCGTCTTCTTTTGCTACTTGCTCAAGAATTTCTTGGCCATTTTTAGTCTTAACTACAGTTTCTATGGCTGTGGCTGCATAGATCAGGTTTTTGACATCGTCGGTGAAGTAGTTATCCCACCAATGTTTTATCATACCAGTGAAACCTGATACGATCATGGTAGCAGCCTCTTTATCCGTGGCTCCTCTAATTTTGTAAGCGGTAATAGAAACGCCCATTTCATGGAGTTTGTTGTAGATTTGGTGTTCAGCCAAATCGTCAACATTCCATTCGGTTATTCCTCTACCATCATGGTTAAAGGTGGAAAGGTAGGGATTTTCTTCAAACTGAACATCTGGAGGAGAAGGTTTTTTGTAATAGTTTTTCTTAGTAGAAAAACGATCACTGGTAAGTTTAGAAAGAGAATTTTCTGGTTGCTGGACTCAGCTTTCTCAAAGATTTTGAACTTAGAAAGTTTGTCATTGATTTGTTCCAAGATTTTTCCCGAAACCTTGAAATCATCACTGATATTTGGAAATTTCTCCTTTTGGAATTCAGGAATCTTAAAGATGGGGTTGGTTATAGGATTAGGACTTGAAGCTCCTTTTTCAGGAGCGGGGGGAGTAAAAGGGAGTATAGAATTTTTAGTATCTCCTATTTGCTGGGAGATAGTGTGAAGGACTTGATTAGTAGAGTTGTTTTGTTCAACTATCCGGTCGAGGTCCCTATTGATAGGGGTGGATAGAGGCCTATCATGCTTTTTCTTGAAGGGAGAAGCGTTGAGGACTTCATTGGAATGAGGAATTTTTATCCCTTCAACAGGAGGAGTAACGGATTCAATTATCTTGTTACTTTGAGTATACCATTTGTTAATGATAACGTTAAGGGATTCATTCTGGTTTTCCATTCTTTCGGTGAATTCAAACCATCGGAAGAACTCTATGTCACATCGGAGTCTTTTCATATCGGCTAACCATAGCCGACCAAACTCCTTTTGCTGCTCCTTAGAATAGGTACTGGTGTACCATCTCCTTTTTAGAGCATCTTTGGGTAGGTACCATCGGGCCTCGAGAGCTTTAAGGTCAGGTGTATACTCTTCATCAGATTTGATGACGAGTAGGCTAGGGTCAGTCCTAATTTTCTGACGGGATATGGAAGGGGGAGGTTCCATATATGGAAGTCCGTTGGCCTGGGCAGTCGATCCTACGTAGAAGGTAGTTCCCACTGCCTTGCTTCGATTATCATAGGATACGGTCCTCCACTAGTTCGACGGTCCATTGGCCTCACC
>NW_025861127.1:0-2722 GCF_002878395.1 Capsicum annuum
AAAAAAAAAAAAAAATAAAAATCTCTAAATCCTAACATATTTGTTTCTGTTTCAAAGAGAGAGAGAATAAGGTGGTTGGTTGTGGTCAAGCTGGCCTCTCACCCGTACAACACAAGGTATAAAGGAAAAAGGAAGATGACTCGGAAAGATGGAACAGAATCTGATAATGAAGAAGGTAGAAATCAGTTAGTCCCACGAGAGTTCGCATCTTTGGAGGAGAATAGGTTATTGAAGCAACAAATTGCGGAAATGTATCAGGCCTGGGCGAATGGACATGCCCCACCTTCCTCGATTCCTGGCCTTTCAGATGTAAAATCATCCAAGTTCTACTCAAGCCCAAGTCGACGATCCACTTTATCCGCCTGGATTTGGTCCATAGGCTAATGTGTCTAGCGCTGCTGGCACATCCACTATGCGTCCTCCAAATCCATCATTCACGAACAACCCGCTTTTTATTCCGGCCGTGACAACTAATATAAATCCTCCATCAATGATACAGAAGCCTATCAACGAGCTAAATCATGATCAAGTCTATCCTCCTGAATTGGTATTCAAACCAGTAAATTCATATCAGCCCACTCATCAGCTTGAGTCTCATATCGTGATTGAGAAGGCTATTATGAATAAAGAACGAGAAGAGATAGCTAGAAACGTGAGGAGTCTGGAGCAGAGTATGAGAAACATACAAGGATTGGGAGGACACAAAAGCGTCTCTTTCAAAGACCTGTGTATGTTCCCTATTGTTCATTTGCCGATAGGGTTCAAGACCCCTAAATTCGACAAATATAGTGGTCATGGGGACCCAGTGGCCCACTTAAAAAGGTATTGCAATCAACTCAGAGGAGCAGGAGGGAAAGAGGGAGCTGCTTATGGCCTATTTAGGAGAAAGTCTGACGGGAATAGCCTCCAAATGGTTTATCGATCAAGACATCTCCCATTGGCACGTTTGGGATGATATGGCTCAAGATATTTTGCAACAATTTCAGTACAATCTCGATATTATCCCTGACCGCACTTCTCTCGCTAATATGAAGAAAAAACCATCTGAAAGTTTTCGAGAGTTTGCCATAAAATGGAGAGAACAGACATCTAGAGTCAAGCCTCCATTGAAGGACCAGGAATTGATCGACGTTTTTCTCCAAACTCAAGAGTCCGATTACTTTCATCATTTACTGGCCGCGGTTGGTAAACCTTTCGTCGAAGCAATAAAAATTGGGGAAATGGTGGAGAATGGCATCAAATCAGGAAAAATCATGAGCCAAACCGTCCTCAGGGCCACTACACAAGCCATTCAGAGTGGATCAGGTAGTTTCGGAAATCGAAAGAAGAAGGAGGAAGGATCCATGATTGCGTCAGGACTGGGCAATGCCCAAAGGGGACGAAACTCCCCTTACATTCATGTCCAACAGGGACAACCCAGTCCTCCTCAACATTATTATACGCCTCAACCTGCTGTTCTTAATGCTCAAGCGTATGCCCGACCTCCGCAGCGTCCACAATGGCGGGCACCTGCGCCATAAGGTTTTCGTCCGCGGCAGCCAAATTTACAAGCCCCTCGAAATCCGTATGTTACGGCAGACTATACAAGAGAACAGAGGCCAAAGGAAAACTTCACCCCAATAGGAGAATCGTATACGAGCCTGTTGCGGAGATTGGTCAAATTAGGATGGATTGAACCTATTTTGCCTTTCAAAGTGGATCTGAACGCAAGTTGGTTTGATCTTAATGTAAGGTGTAAGTACCATTCCAACGTCCAAGGTCACAGTACCGAAAACTATTGGAGTCTGAAGAGAGCCATTGAATAGTTAATCGAAAGTAAGGCAATCGTAATTCAAAAAGAAGAAGCACCGAATGTCACCAACAATCCACTTCCTAATCACAGTAACACACACGTCGTGGGGATGATTTTTAACGATAGAGACTGCAGGCCAACAAGCCAAGCAATGATAGAAATAGGCGTCTTGAAGGAAAACCAGGGAGAAACACTGAAGTATATGCAAAGAGAACCACTGATCGTGAAAGGAGCGAGTTCCATTATAAGACCCAGAGATTCAGAAAAGATGGTATTGTATGTTCCTGCAAAGCTAAAGGAAATAGCACAAGATGAGCCAAAACTATATGTTTCGAGTGGTCCCGCAGGGTTCGACCAACAGCACAACAACATAAGAAAGATAATAGAATCCATTGTCATAAGACACGCAGCACAGCTCCCAGTGACAAGCTTGAAAACCATCCCATGGAACTACAACAAAACCACGATGATGTACAAAGGAAAAGAGGTCATGGAAGAGACAAACGAAACAGGGGGTTTGACTCGATCGGGAAGATGCTATGTTCCAGAAGAGTTAAGGAGACCAAAACAGTTTACAGATAGTCAAGGGCCAATGAAAACACCTGTCACAAATGAAGAGGCCGAGGAATTTCTGAAGAAAATGAAAACCCAAGACTATTCCATTGTCAATCAATTGAGGAAAACCCCGGCTCAAATATCATTATTATTCCTGCTGCTACATTCTAAAGAACATTGTCAGGCATTGATTAAGTTGTTGAATGAAGCATACGTCCCGAAGGAAACTACGGTATGTCAAATAGAAAGGATGGTTCGTAGAATATTTGAAGCAAATAGAATCACTTTCACTGATGATGAGTTACCCACAGAAGGTTCTGGTCACAACAAGGCTTCGCATTTGATAGTCAGATGCAAAGCCTTGTTGTGACCAGA
>NW_025861128.1:0-1006 GCF_002878395.1 Capsicum annuum
ACCGCGATCACGGTCTTAGTCACTCGATTAGGGTCACGCAACCACTATAATTGAGTTGACACGGGCTTCAGTCATGGTAACATAGACCAAACATATGATCCCTTGCCTTCCCTGTTCAGTCCAAAATGCCAAATTCACACTTTTTTTCTTCAAATTCGATCAAAGTTTTGGTGAGCACCAACATCTCAAGGCTTATACATACATAAAAAAAAAAAAAATTTAATCTACCATGCATAATTAAAAGGATATATGCCACTTTTAGTGGCATGATGGGTTGCATCCCATCAAGCACTTAGTTTAAAGTCTTAGCAAGATGCCCTATCCATTTTCTTTTCTTCCTTCACTTCGAAGATTTGAATCTCCATCCCAATTTTCGATCAATTTTTAAGGAGCAATAGAGGGTCAAAAGATTAAGATCTTCCAAAAAGAGGCTTAGATGAGGTGGAGCAATGGTAAGTAAATTTCAGTCTCCCCATTTTAAAGATTTAAACCTTTTACCCATCTTCACATTGAACTTTCATTTTATCTTCTTGGTTAAAATAGATCACATCACTAGGCCATATCTTGGACTTTTGTAATTGAGCATATTGGACTTTGATAGGGGGGGGGGGGGGGGGCGGGGGTCCCTTTTTTCCCGTGGAAGGTCAAACTCCAAAATACAAGAGTTAAACTCTTTCTCTCAACAATCCTCCATTTGTTTAAAGGGATGGATCTTTGTAATATCCTCTAAAAATAATGTCAAAAAATGTTTTGAATAAGGTCCAACACTTAATTTTGGGTTAACCGCCTCAGGAGCATCTCAACCTAAAATGAACAAGAGTTATTAAAAGAGACTTGTATTAATTCATCTCTTGACTCTAGTACCATTTCCTTTATTTGGGCTTCTTTTCCTTCGTATGAGTTGGATGGTTAAGAATCCATTGAGGAGTCATCACTACCAAACTCTTCATCATAGCTTCATTACTTTTTTTTTTATAAAACTCCTCCTGAGTGTTGGGAAAGCTAG
>NW_025861129.1:0-4269 GCF_002878395.1 Capsicum annuum
GGATTTAACTTTCTGTTCAGCATCCTCTTTAAAAATAGGTTTACTTTCTGTTTAGAACCCTCCTGAAAAATGAGAAATTACTTTATGCTCAAGACCCTCCTGAAAAATGGAACTTTACTTTCTGTTCAGGACCCTCCAAAAAAGTGGGACTTTACTTTCTGTTCAAGAACCTCCTGGATAATTGTATTTTATTTTCTGTCCAGGAGCCTCCTGAAAAATGAGATTTTACTTTCTGATCAGGACCCTCCTAAAAAATATGATTTTACTTTTTGTTCAGGACCCTCCTTAGAAATGGGACTTTACTTTTGTTCAGGACCCTCTTGAAAAATGGGATTATACTTTTTGTCCAAAACACTCAAAAAATGGGACTTTACTTTCGATTTATGACCCTCCTGAAATATAGGATTTAACCTTCTGTTCAGGACCCTACTGTAAAATAGGATTTTACCTTCTGTTCAGGACCCTCCTAAAAAATGGAATTTTACCATCTATTCCGTACCCTCCTAAAAAATAAGATTTTACTTTCTGTTCAGGACCTTCTTGAAAAATGGGATTATATTTCTACTTAGGACCCTCTTGAAAGATGGGATTTTACTTTCTGTTCAGAATTCTCCTTAAAAATAGGATTACTTTCTCTTTAGGACCCTCCTGAAAAATGAGAATTTACTTTATGTTTAGGACCCTCCTGAAAAATGGGACTTTACTTTCTGTTCAGGATTCTCCTGAAAAAAATGACATTACTTTCTATCCAAGACCCTCCTGGAAAATGGGACTTTACATTCTATTCAGGAACCTCCTATTAATAGAAATTACTATCTGTTCAGGACCCTCCTGAAAAATCGGATTACACTCTATGTTCAGGACCCTCCTGAAAAATGGGATTTTACTTTTTGTTCGGCATCCTCCTTAAAAATAGGATTACTTTTTGTTTTTAAAAAATCCTCCAGACAAATGGGACTTTACTTTATGTTCAGGACCCTCCAAAAAAATTGGAATTTACTTTATGTTTAGGACCCTCTTGAAAAATGGGACTTTACTTTCTGTTCAGGACCCTCCTGGATAATTGGATTTTATATTCTGTCCAGGACCCTCCAGAAAATGGAATTTTACTTTTTGTTTAGGACCCAATTGAAAAATCGGATTTTACTTTATGTCCAGGACCCGGCTGAAAAAATAGGACTTTACGTTATGTTCAGGACACTCCTAAAAAATTGGACTATACTTTCTGTTCAGCACCCTCTTGGAAAATAGAAATTTACATTATGTTCGGGACGCTCCTGAAAAATAGAATTTTATGTTCTGTTCAGGACCCTCCTAAAAAATGGGATATAACAATATATTCAGGACCCTCCTGAAAAAAGAGACTTTACTTTCTGTTCGGGACCCTCCTGAAAAAAGAGACTTTACTTTCTGTTCGGGACCCTCCCGAAAAAAGGGAATTTACTCTGTTCAGGACCCTCCTGGAAATTGGGATTTTACTTTTTCTTCAGGACACTCCTGAAAAATGGGTTTTTACTTTTTGTTTAAGACCCTCCTGAAAAATGAGATTTTACTTTATATACAGGTCCCTCCTGAAAAATGGGATTTTACTTTCTATTTAGGACCCTCCTAAAAAATGGAATTTTACTTTCTGTCCAGTACCCTCTTGAAAAATAGGACTTTACTTTTGTTCGGGACCCACCTGAAAATGGGACTTTACTTTTTTTCAGTACTCTCCTAAAAAATAGTATTTTACTTTTTGTTCAGGGCCTTCCTTAAAATGGGATTTAACTTTCTGTTCAACATCCTCTTTAAAAATAGGATTACTTTCTATTCATAACCCTGCTGAAAAATATTAAATTACTTTATGTTCAAGACCCTCTTGAAAAATGGGACTTTACTTTCTGTTCAGGACCCTACTGAAAAATGAGACTTTACTCACTTTCAAGACCCTCCTAGATAATTAGATTTTATTTTCTGTCCAGGACCCTCCTGAAAATGGGATTTATCTTTTTGATCAGGACCCTCTTGAAAAACGAGACTTAACTTTCTGTTCTGGACCCTTCTGAAAAATGGGACTTTACTTTCTGTTCAGGACCCTCCTGGATAATTGTTTTTTATTTTCTGTCCAGGACCCTCCTAAAATTGGGATTTTACCTTTTGTTCAGGACCTTCCTGAAAAATGAGATTTTACTTTATGTCCAAGACCCTCCTGAAAAATGGGACTTTACTTTATGTTCAGGACACTCCTGAAAAATGAGACTATACTTTCTTTTCAGGACCCTCCTGGAAAATGGAAATTTACATTACGTTTAGGACCTTTCTTAAAAATAAAATTTTACCTTCCGTTCAAGACCCTCCTGAAAAAAGGGATATCACTTTCTGTTGAGGACCCTCCTAAAAAATGAGACTTTACTTTTATTTTAGGTCCCTCCTAAAAAATGGGACTTTACTTTTTATTCAGGACCATATTGAATAATTATATTTCATTTTCTGTCCTGGACCCTCCTGAAAAATAGGATTTTACTTTATGTCTAACACCCTCATGAATAATGGGAATTTACTTTATGTTCAGGACACTTCAAAAAAATCGGACTTTACTTTCTGTACAGGACCCTCTTGGAAAATGGAAATTTACATTTACTATATTTATGGGATTCATGTTAATATGTTCCCCGACCATAAGAGCTTACAGTACGTGTTCACATAGAAAAACCGAAATCTTTATTAGAGAAGGTGGCTTGAGTTATGAAAATATTATGATATGAGTGTGTTGTATGATCTAGGCAAGGACAATATAGTGGCAGATGCCCTTAGTAGATTGTCTATGGGTAGTGTTGCTCATGCTGAGGAAGACAAGAAAAAGTTAGTCGGTGAGGTTTATCAACTTACTAGATTAGGTGTTAGGTTTGTTGATTCAGATAAAGGTAGTATATCGTTTTAGAATACTTTGGAATCTTCATTGGTTGCTGAAGTGAAGAAAAAACAAGATAGGGATACTAGTTTGGTTAGAAGAAGGTAGTTATATATCAGAAAGTAGAGATTTTCTCCCAAGGGGGAGATAGTGTGCTTCATTGTCAAGATAGGTTGTGTGTTCCATGTGTTGATGGGTTGAGACAACGAATACTTCCATAAGCACATGGTGCACGATATTCTATTCACCCACCACTAATATGTACCGTGATTTGCGGGAAATCTATAGTGGAGTGGTATAAAGAAGGATATTATAGAGTTTGTGGCTAAGTGTTCAAATTGTCAGCAGGTTAAAGTTGAGCACTAAAGGCCTAGTGGTACATCGCAGGAGTTTAGCATCCCTACTTTTTAGTGGGGGGTCGTGAACATGGAATTTGTGATGGGATTCCTTGTAAGCGTCATTATCATGATTCGATATAGGTCATTGTAGCTAGAATGACCAAATCAGTTCATTTCTTATCAGTTCATACTTAGTACTCAACTAGGATTATGCTAGGTTTTATCTTAGGGAGTTAGTGAAGTTGCACAGGACTTTACTTTATGTTCAGGACCCTCCAGAAAAATGGGAATTTACTTTATGTTCAGGACCCTCCTGAAAAATGAGACTTTACTTTCTGTTCAGGACCCTCCTGGATAATTGGATTTTATATTTCGTCCAGGACCCTCCAGAAAATGAGATTTAACTTTTTGTTCAGGACCTAATTAAAAAATAAGATTTTAATTTTTGTCCAGGACCCTCGTAAAAAATGGAACTTTACTTTATGTTCAGGACACTTCTGAAAAATGGGACTATACTTTCTTTTCAGGACCCTCCTACAATATGGAAATTTACATTATGCTCAGGACCCTCTTGAAAAATAGAATTTTACCTTCTATTCAGGATCCTCCTGAAAAATAAAACTTTACATTCTGTTCAGGACTCTCCTGAAAAATAGGATTTTACTTTCTGTTCGGGCCCCTCCTGGATAATTGGATTTTATTTTCTGTCCAGGACCCGCCTAAAAAAGGAATTTTACTTTTTGTTCAAAACCCTTCTGAAAAATGGTATTTTACTTTATGTCCAGGACCTTCCTGAAAAATTGGACTTTACTTTATGTTCAGGACACTTCTGAAAAATGGGACTATACTTTCATTTCAGGACCCTTAGGGAAAATGGAAATTTACATTATATTCAGGATCCTCCTGAAAAATGGAATTTTATTTTCCGTTTAGGACCCTCCTGAAAAATGATATTTCAGTTTATGTTCAGGACCCTCCTGAAAAATGAGACTTTACTTTTTGTTTAGGACTCTCCAGAAAAATGGGACTTTACTTTTT
>NW_025861130.1:0-2233 GCF_002878395.1 Capsicum annuum
TGTGAATCTTTCTTGTTGGTCAATTCCTTAGGAATGTAACATCGTCCTGATCGCGTCATCCCCTGGGCAGCAGTGGTTTGCACAATAAATTCCTTCTTTGGAGGGGGAGCGTACACTTGAGTCGGTGCAGTTATCACTATTAATGGGGCTTTCTCGCTAATACTTATGACAGCCACAACTTTCTCTATCTTTCCTACCTCTTCCGCCCTTTTGTGTTTTTTGGAGTTCACCTGAGTAATGGTCTTGCCATATGCCCATTCGCCTTCTATTTCAATCATGTTAACTGTAGATCCCCCATGGTTGGGCAGTGGATTACTGCTAACATTTAGAGTAGGTGCCTGGAGCGTGATGACCTTTTGATCAATCAGATCTAGGATTCTGTGTTTCAAGATAAGACAGTCCTCGGTACTATGCCCTGCTGCCCCTGAATGATAGGCACAATTTTGATCAGGGTGATAAAATCGGGAGCTAGGATTAACAGGCTTTGGCTGTACTGGATGCAAATGACCAATATTCTTTAATTTTTCAAATAATTGGGTACGACTTTCAGCTAGTGGGGTGAAGTTTTGGGGAGATTTCTTTTCGTGGTTTGGACGCTGGGTGTTATACGGGCTTAGGTTTGTAGGAGGGGGTACTTGGTGGTAATTGGAGGTGTTTGGAAATTTGTTCGGCTATTTGGGGGAGTAGTTTGGAAATGAGACTGATAATTTGGAGATGGAACTGGGTATTGGGGAAAGATATTTGGCTGTGGAGCTTGGTATGATGGTGGGATGTTTGGGAGTGGAGTTTGGTATTGGGGGTGGACGTAGAATGCGTGCGGAAAGTTAGGTGATGGCAGGGAAGATAAAACATTTCTAGAGTTGAACCATTGTTTCAATTTTATAACAGAATTGGCAGAAACCCTACCTACCTCTTCCTTTTTCTTCTTAGAAAACATGGCAGTTCCAGATGATGTCGGGGTTTTGGCAATTTTTCCTGTCCGAATACCTTCCTCTAATGATTCTCCTATTTTTACCAAATCTGCAAAGGTCGCTCTAACAGTGGACACCATCCTGGTATAATATTCTCCTTCTTGAGCATGAGAAAACACAGATACCATTTTCTCCTCGGACATAGGGGGATGCACTTTGGCAGCTTCTTTCCTCCAACGAAAGAATAGTCTCAAAAACTCTCAACGCTCTTTTGTTTAATCCGATCTAGTGAATACCGAAGGGACTATTTCAATGTTGAATGCGAACCGGTCAAGGAATCTCTTGGCCAATGTTTTCCAACCAGTCCACCTTTTCGGCTCCTGAGACATGAACCACTCCAAGGCTTCACTATTCAAACTTCAACTGAATAGGCGCATTAATAATGCCTCATTTTTCCCTATACCTACTATTTACTCGCAGTACCTTCTAAGATGGGCCATTGGATTTCCGGTACCGTCAAATATTTCAAACTTAGGGACCTTGTATCCTTTTGGTAGGTCTACTCCTGGTGAACACACAAATCGTCATACCCTAAACCGTCGTGATCCTTATCCCCGTGAGACTCTTTGATCCTCATGATCTCTTCTTGCATGGCTAGTAAATTCCTTTCATGCTGGGCCTTCCACTCTTTCTCCTTCTCCTTGTAATGGTCCATCTTAGGATTAGGAAGGGGTTCATAGGTGTCAGGGGATACAATAGCCTGAAGGAGATTTGGAAGGGAGGCTTGATTTTGTGGATGAAAGGAATTTGGTTGGTAAGTGGGAAGGACATTTTGGAAATTGGAAGGCTCTGCGGACTTTGCGAGTAGTTTGGTGGAATTTGAGAAGGATTTCGTAGATTTGGACATGAATTTGGTGGATTCAAAGGTAGGTTTGACGTATTTTGTTGATTTGGGAGTGAATCTTGCGGATTTGGAAATGTGTTTTGAGGATTTGAGAATGGATTCGAAGGTGGGTTCTATGGGATTACGGACGGATTTTGTGGATGGTAGACGTTATTCGGCTGATCCCTGAGAATAGGTGTGCTGAGAGAGAAATTTGGAGTGGAGTCCCGTGTCCTCCCGGAGCAGGAGCATTGACAGTGATGGCCAAGTTAGCCAAATCCCGAGTGCGATTTATTTCTTCCTGAAGCATTTCTAACTTTCTTGCAAGTTCCACAATCATCTCATTCTGTTCCGCTATCACATTATCCCGGATAGTCAGTGCGCTTTCTTCATCATTTCCTGTCATTTTTGAATGATGGTCAGAGGATGGGATTTTGTG
>NW_025861131.1:0-2463 GCF_002878395.1 Capsicum annuum
TACGAAAAAGCCTCTGGTCAAAAAGTGAATAATGACGAGCTTTTTCGTAACCGCTCCAAATACTTCTCCTCATAGGAATAACAGAATGAGAAGAATGACTGGTTATATGGATAAAAAATTTCCTTTCAAATATTTGGGTTGTCCAATATATAGTGGAAAGAAAAATCTCAGCTATTTTGATAGTATGCTTGGAAAAATTGTTAATAGGCTAAATGGATGGCAAAGTAGCAAGCTTTCTGATGGTGGAAAAATTACACTTATTAAGCATGTCCTGCAATCCATACCTATTTATACTCTCTCTGCCCTCAACCTGCCTAAGCGTACCATCTGCCTTATCGAGATGCATTTTGCTAATTTTCTTTGGGGAACTAGTAATGGTAGAAATAAGTATATTGGAGTAAGTGGTAAAATCTATGTTTCCCAAAAGATGAAGGGGGCGTTGGAATAAGAAACATGCATGATATCTCCAATTCATTGATACTTAAAAGATGGTGGAGGTTCAGGACCCAACCATCTCTTTGGGATGATTTTTTAATGAAGAAATATTGCAAGAGATCACATCCAGTGAGCAAAGTTCCTTCGTCAGCTGACTCACAATTGGAAAAGCCTGATGAAGATCAAAGTGCAAGCAGATGCTCACATTATATGGAAAGTTCAAGAAGGAAATTCCAGCTTTTGGTGGGACGACTGGATAGGTGTAGGTGCCTTCGCCAAGCTGTGCCAGGGCCCAGGTAAGTCTCCTAAAATTCTTATCAACTCTTTTATTGAGAATGGTACCTGGAACTTTGAAAAGTTAAGTACGGTTATTCCTAATTACATTGTGAAGCTGATTTCTAATGTTGTAATTGGTAATTACAATGAACTTGACTACCCCATATGGAATCCTTCTGAGAATGGTATTTTCACTAATAATTCTGCCTGGCTGATTGTTAGGAATCAAAGACCCAAAAATGATTTCCTGAACAATCTTTGGCATAATAGAGTTCCTTTTAAAATCTCTTTTCTGGCGTGGAGGATATTTAAAAAGAGATTAACTTTTAATGACATCATCATTAAATTCAATATTAACTCACAAAGTGATTGTTTTTGTTGTAGGATTGTATAAAATGATACTATGCATCATGTTTATGGCAAGGTGATGCAGCAAAGCACATATAGAATTGCATGGGAAATCCCTTTGGAATTCAACATGTAAATCAACCAATTGTCGACATCTTTAACACTTGGTGGAGTGTAAGACCAGAGAATGATATCCATAAAATTTTATTGAAAATCACTCCTAGTATCATTTGTAGGGAAATTTGGAAACAATGATGTTCTTGTAAATTTGGAGGCCAAAGACACTTCTGCTACAGTAAAATGATTTATCAAGCTTTTGGTCTTATCAAATCTGTATTGATGAAATATTTTAAAGACTTGCAAGACATCAATCACCGGCCAACTCAAAAGTTACATCAGGTTACTTGGAGCTTCCCACAAACTGACTATATTAAAAATCAATACAGACGGTAGTTACTTACATGAAAGTGGTAAGGCTGGTATTGGTGGAATTGTATGGAATAGTCGAGGCGATATGGTTATAGCATTTTCCATTTTGTTCAGTTGTAGTAGAAGTTATATGGCAAAGGCGTTGTGAATATCAAGGATACACTAATTTCACTCTCGAACTAGACTCCACAATCATAACCAACAAGCTAAACAACAATCTACTCACTAATATGAAGCTGAAAAAAGTTGTGGACAACATCAAAAGTATCAAGAATAGAATTGGGATTCCAGTAACTCACTATTTTTGGGAGGGGAATCAAGTTGCTGACTGGTTAGCCAAATTGGCTTCCACCTCTACGCAGATTCTTATCACTCAGTCCCTTCCTCATCTTTCTAGACAGGCTAGAGGCTGCATCCAATTAGATAAATGGATGATGCCTAGTATTAGATGTAAATATGACAAATCCAACTTCTTTGTTAGCTAGCATAGATTTATGTATGTACCAGAAGGCAATATAATTATTTATACCTTCTGGTGGGGTGATATAACTTATGATTGA
Source organism: Capsicum annuum (assembly GCF_002878395.1). NCBI lineage: Eukaryota > Viridiplantae > Streptophyta > Magnoliopsida > Solanales > Solanaceae > Capsicum > Capsicum annuum. The sequence continues at coordinate 2,049 of NW_025861131.1, forward strand.
TATCACTAATGGTTGTGTGTTGTATCGAGGTCAGGCCTGGCCCCCCTCTGCCCCTTTTTACTAATGGGTAATTGATTTAAAAAGATGAAGAAGAAGAACAAAGTAACAAAATCAAAGATTAACGATGTTTTTATATTAAGGAATAATGGATTTTCGATTGATTGAGAAATGGGTTTTCTAGAAAATCACACTATTGTATCTTCTGTCTCTATATGTATTAGTTTTGTTTTTTAGACTATTCTAATGATTAATTTCTTGTAGACTAAGATGTGTAGTTGTCCTTGATCTGTTAAATTGAAATGCAGACTGCTCTGCTTCTTTAATCTTGTCTGTCAAATTTCATCCAAGTTTCTGTTAAGATAATTGGGTAACAAAGTTTTATATATATATATATACATATAAACATATATAAGTA
>NW_025861132.1:0-1195 GCF_002878395.1 Capsicum annuum
CATGAGTGTTATGAAGAGGTTCGGTTTTTCTGGTATTTGGCTGGATATGATTTGGAGGATTATTGCTAATGCAGGTATTCCATTCTCACTAATGGAACTAGGGTGGGGTTTTTTAGCTCCTTCCATGACCTTAAACAAGGTGATCCCCTCTCTCCTTCTCTCTTCATTATTGGCTCTGAGCTTTTATCTACAATGTTGAACAATCTCAACTCAAATGAGAATTTTACTCCTTTCAGCATGAATCACAATGGCCGTATCATTAAGCATCTAGCTTATGCTGATGATATAGTAATTTTTAGAGGTGATAACAACAAGACAATCAAACTCATTAAGCATCAAATCAGGAGTTACGAAAAAGCCTCTGGTTAAAAAGTGAATAATGACAAGCTTTTTCATAACCGCTCCAAATACTTCTCCTCATAGGATTAACAGAATGAGAAGAATGACTGGTTATATGGATAAAAAATTTCCTTTCAATTATTTGGGTTGTCCAATATATAGTGGAAAGAAAAATCTCAACTATTTTGATAGTATGCTTGCAAAAATTGTTAAGAGACTAAATGGATGGCAAAGTAGCATGCTTTCTGATGGTGGAAAAATTACACTTATTAAGCATGTCCTGCAATCCATACCCATTTATACTCTCTTTTCCCTCAACCCGCCTAAGGGTAACATCTGCCTTATCGAGATGCATTTTGCTAATTTTCTTTCGAGAACTAGTGATGGTAAAAATAAGTATCATTGGAGAAAGTTGGAAAATCTATGTTTCCTGAAAGAAGAAGGTGGCGTTAGAATAAGAAGGATGCATGATATCTCCAATTCATTGATACTTAAAATATGGTGGAGGTTCAGGACCCAACCATCTCTTTAGGCTGATTTTTTAATGAAGAAATACTGCAAGAGATCACATCCAGTGAGCAAAGTTCCTACGTCAGCTGACTCACAAACGTGGAAAAGCTTGATGAAGATCAAAGCCCAAGCTGAACCTCAAATTTTTTTAATAAAAGGAGATTACCTTTTAATGACGTCATCATTAAATTCAATATTAACTCACAAAGTGATTGTTTTTGTTGTAGGATTGTACAAAATGATACTATGCATCATGCTTTTGGTCAAGGTGAAGCAGCAAAGCACATATGGAATAGCATGGGATATCCCCTTGGAATTCCACATGTAAATCAACCAATTTTCGACA
>NW_025861133.1:0-1169 GCF_002878395.1 Capsicum annuum
CCACAAAGCCGTGGTACCAAATAGTACTGAAAGACCGGCAACTTCTAAAACAATCTCAAATAAGTATATCAGAACCTTTGAAACGTGCAGAACCATAACTCAAAGTTGACAACCACCACATCTCTGAAATGTAAATTACGCAGGATTAACTAGAGAAAGAACTATAAAATCTGACAGTAAACTGCACGACTTGGCTAGCAATAGCAAGTGGAGCAAGCTGGTATCGTGATTTATCCACAAAACTGTGAAACCTCACAGAAAGTTTTGGTAAACCTCAATGTCAAGTTTAGGGGCAAAAATAAATAGACATACATATTTTCACATTTAGTTTCAAGAAAGTATATGTAAACAGACCAAACCCAAGGGCAGAATAACTTCTAGAGCTTAGCAAAGTGTAAACTTAGGGAACAGATACCGTTGCAAACTAAAAGTACCCAATATATTTTCTCTTTTAGCTTCTTCTAACAGTTGATCATATTACACAAATTCTTCACGGAAATAAATCAAAACAATTTTCAAATTCCATACCAGTAACACCACAAAATCTTTTGCAAAGCTTCTCGACAAGAGCTTCCATTTGCTTGTCCTAAAAATACAAACATTCCAATCAATTCTCTACAGAAGAGCCCAAAGTAGTAAGTCAAAATCATGGCACCTTCTTAATTGAAGCAATTAAAAATTGCATGATGTTGCAGAATGATTCTTCCTTCGAGTTCAGGCTAGATAACTTGCCAAGAATATCTGGAAATCGGTTATAAATTGGATTGCTCCTTGTAAGCATTAAGTTCAAAGAGAAAAAAACAGTATTAGTTGATGTGTGTGTACAGTCAAAAACATGCAACAGCAGACGAAATAAGCTCAAAGAAAGACTAGAAAGAGATAAGATAGATTGACTTCTTTATTACCAACTGATGAAAGAAAAGTTTGGTAGATATGTTACCTTTCTTTGACAACTCATGAAAGAAAAGTCTGGCAAGATTTGAAATTCTTTTATCTGCATTTTCCAGGCAGATGGCCAATTCATTTATATAACCTTTCACCTAGAAATGATTCACACAAATCAAGATGCTAAAAATCTACCACAAGAAAACTACATACGAGTGTATGATAATCCAGCCAAACCTTCATCATGTCATTCAATATCAGATGAGAAAGAGATAGAGATAGAG
>NW_025861134.1:0-1310 GCF_002878395.1 Capsicum annuum
TATGAGTTTGATCGTCTTGTTGTTACCACCTCTAAAAATCACTATATCATCAGCGTAAGCAAGAGGCTTAATGATACAGCCATTGTGATTCATGCTGAAAGGAGTAAAATTCTCATCGGAGTTGAGATTGTTCAACATTGTAGATAAAAGCTCAGAGCCAATAATGAAGAGAGAAGGAGAGAGGGGATCACCTTGTTTAAGGTAATGGGAGGAGCTAAAAAACCCCACCCTAGTTCCATTAATGAGAATGGAATACCTGCATTGGCAATAATCCTCCAAATCATATCCAGCCAAATACCAGAGAAATCGAACCTCTTCATAACACTCATTAAAAAATTCCATGACATTTTATCATATGCCTTGGCCATATCAAGCTTCATTATTAGATAGCCCGCTTTATTGTATTGCTTAATACTCTGAGCAATCTCTTGAGTAAGCAAAATATTATCAGTAATTAATCTACCTTTAACAAAACCACTTTGATTATCAGAGATTATCCTACCCAACAGGGGATTAAGCCTATTAGAAAGAATTTTGGAAATAATTTTACAAGTGAAATTACTCAAACTAATAGGTCTATGTTCAGAAAAAGTAGATGGCGAATCTATTTTTGGAATAAGAATCAGGCAAGTATGTCAATAAAACTTAGACAAGTTCTTCCCCCTAAAGAAATCCTAAACATAGTTCTTAATATCGTTTTGAATAATATCCTAGCAACTATGAAAAAACATACCAGAATATCCGTCAGGCCCTGCAGCACTTGCCGCACTCATACTGAGTTCATCGGAAGTTGTACAGTTTGTTGTTGCTGAGAATTGAGATAAGAACACAAAAGACATAGTTTCGGTCATCAGGTAACAAGATTCTTAATCCTTCATTTCATTTAAACAAAGTTGTTACTTTGCTCTTCTTCTTCATTGTTTTAATGTATTATTACTATTTATTTTTTTTGTAGTGGGTTTTTGATATACTGACGAGAGTGTTAATGAAAATTGGATTTTGGTAGAACAATTTGTTAAGTACCTTGAGAGGTATGGAGAGATAATAGACTTGGTAATTATGAAAAATAGGCATACAGGTAGACCCAGGGATTCTGTGTTCATCACTTATGCAGATCGAACCGTTGTAGACACTGTTATAGCCAAAAACCATATTATCAATGACAAACTTCTAGACACTGTTATAGCCCAAAACCATATTATCAATGACAAACAAGTGAGTAGTTTAGCTTCTGCTTTTATGTACCTCCTCCTTTCATGTTCAATTGATGTTGAATTGGAGTTGTGAGATATTATAAAACTATGCTCAAC
>NW_025861135.1:0-1516 GCF_002878395.1 Capsicum annuum
TATTTAAATATATCAAGATTGAAAAGACAAATAAATATCTTAATGTTGGGTCCGCGCTGACACGGGTCATGCTCCTCTAGTATGTACAATAAATGCTCCATTAATTGTGGCTTAATTTTCCTCTACATCTTTTTCTTTGATGAGCAAAAAAATTTTTAATTCATTAAAATTTTCATTTATGTATAGTTTTATTGATTAACACGAAACACGCGTTCAAAGCACGTATACTTGACTAGTATAATTAATCTAATTGGTTAGAAATATAATCATATAATGTATTTTAATGAATTTGCGTGAAAATCAAGATACCATATATGGTAACTTTTTCTTTATCTTTATCCATATATATTTGGTAAGCTATTTCACGCGTATTTTGGTAACAGCTAGGAATCCAAGTGGAAGTCCTAATCCTACACAAAAAGGGAAAACACTTTTTTTTTCTCTATATATACTTATGAGTCCAGTTACAAACTTCAATATTTACGCTTCGATTAGTTTCATCAAATAATGGATTCATCCACATCTGCCAATCAAATTCATGTGTTCCCCCAATTTCATAATGCTAGAAGTACTCTTCCTTGTGCAGTCAATATTTCAGGCAATAATTTTAACTTGGAGATTGATCTACTTGTCAAGTTTGCTTACACTTGTTTTGACAACATTATCGAAGAGTGCCTATTTCATACTAAGTGGTATGGGAAGTACAACTCATTGTCATGGGATATTGTTGACACAGTGCTGCCTTCAGAAACTATCTTACATTGTTCCCTCGAAAGAATTAAGTGGAATGGTCTTGAGAAAATCTTGGAGGGCAAACATGATTTAATCAAACAAATTTTGGAGTATGCTCGTACAACTCAGAACCTTGCACCTCCTTTCCAAGATGATGATACAACTTATGTGAGCCTGATAATTGTTGAGAAACTTTATGTATCTCCTCAAGATTTTGAACCTACCAAATCCAGAAATGTTAAAAACCAATATGATGAGATTGGAGAAATAGTTTAGAGTGTTACTCATAAAGCAATCAAGGGATTGGCACAATCTAACGAACCATCTTTGTATGAAAAATTACAATGGATTGAAGCCCGTGAAGGGGATATAAAAGATGCTGTGAGGAACACAATAAATTGTTGGTGCATACATTTTGATGAGAATTATGAAAGGGAATTAGTACAGACGTTAACTGAGCAAGCTAGGAGAGAATTCATGTTGCTGCCTGCAATAAGATAAATAATGCAGTCTTTGTAAAGAGTTCATCTTCCAGAAAACGAATGGACAGATGAGTGTGCGATATGCAAGGAGAGTTACTCACCTAGATCACAACAATACAGCTTGCCTTGCAGCCACAGTTTCCATTATGGCTGCATCGAGACTTGGCTTCTTAAAAACCCAAATTGTCCCATGTGTCGTTACAAGTTGCCACCAACAGAGTCAAAATAGAAGTGATCTCTTTCTAGTAATTAAAATGTATTTTAAGATAGGTTAATTCTGTCAAAAATTTATCTTTTCTCTT
>NW_025861136.1:0-1154 GCF_002878395.1 Capsicum annuum
CCTGAACTTGTCGCCAAAACTCACTTTAGCATTTTAACTTTATGAGTAATTATTTGCCCCTTTAAACAAATTTTAAATGAATTTTATTACCCCTTAATGGCTGACGTGGTAAGAAAATAAAAAAAAGATTAAAGCACGTTTTGATTAAAAAAAGATTAAAAAAATAAGTAGGTCCCACTTTTAAATTTTCAGCCACTTATTTTTTTCTCTTCTTCTTCCTCACATCCCACCACCTCGTTCTATTCTCCTCCCATAATTATTTTTTTTTTTCACTGCTACCCATTAACAATTTCAATCAAATACATGTCAAAATATTTTCTTGTGAATTTTGCAATAAGATAATCTTCTTACACAAAATCTTCAAGAAAATTCAATTATTCCATCAAAATTAAGTTTTCTCAATAACTAAATTAACTTTATGATTGTCAAATTTTTGTTTCGATTGAACCAATTAAAAATACACATATAATTTTCAAGATTTATTTTAATACGAAGAAAATAATAATTATCTTAAAATAGATTAAAAAAATAGTTTCCCTCTTTACTATTTGTTTCCACAACTCTTCAAATTAATCAACAGTAACTAGTTTTTAAAAAATATTAATAAGTGGGGGAAGGCAGGGCTTGCAACTCAAGAACAGCGGAGGTTTGCGGGGGGGGGGGGGGGGGGGGAGAGGGGCGACTTTCAGGTCAACAACACCGGGGAGAGGGGGTTGGGGGGAGGCATTATATATATATATATATATTATATGTGTGGGGGAGGAATTATTTTTTTTTTTTAAAAATAGTTTATTTATATTGCTCCGACATGGCGTGAGTGTGCTGCACTCTCCATAGTGAGAGCAGTATAATATTTTTAGGGTGTCATAAAATTCATTTAAAAGTTGTTTAAGAGGGTAAATAATTACTCATAAAGTTAGAATGTTAAATTGAGTTTTGACCACAAGTTCGGGTGGGTGGTTGGGTGGGTATTTATTAATGATAATAAATGACAGACAAATCACGTTATAAGATCAAATGGTATTTTGATATCACTTGTAAATTTTTTCTCAAATATTTAATTTTAAATAAATAATTCATAAAAAGTGACATTTTTGTTATCATGTGGTGATTTTTTTCTTCATATTTAGTGACTTAATTTATGAAATAATTTT
>NW_025861137.1:0-1892 GCF_002878395.1 Capsicum annuum
ATAAAATTATTTAAAAATAAAAATAAAAAATTGATTATTAAAAAAAATATAAATGAAAAAATAAATTATTAAAAAATAATTATAAAAAAATTTAAAATTATAAAAATAAAAAACTGATTATTAAAAATAAATTTTAAAATTTTAAAAAACTAAAAGATTTCATTGAAGATCCAAATTATTATAAAATTATTTTAAAAAAAATAGCATTGAGGATCCAAATTATTAAAAAATAATTATAAAATTATTTACAAAATAAAAATAAAAATAAAAATTGCATTGAGGATTCAAATTATTAAAAAATAATTATAAAATTATTTAAAAATAAAAATAAAAACTAATTAATAAAAATAAAAAATTGATTATTTAAAAAAAGTTAATATTTTAAAAAAATAAAAATAAAAAATTGATGTGAGGATTCCAATTATTAAAATATAATTATAAAATTGTTTAAAAAATAAAAATAAAAAATTGATTATTAAAAATAGATTATAAAATTATTTAAAAAAAAAAGTAAAAAACTGATTATTACAAATACATTATAAAAAATATTTTAAAATGAAAATAAAAAATGGCATTGAGGGTCCAAATTATTAAAAAATAATTATAAAATTATTTAAAAAATAAAACTTTAAAACTAATTATTAAAAAGAAATTATAAATTTTTTTAGAAAAAAAAATGGCATTTATAATTTTTTTATAAATTATAAATTTCAATTATAAATTATTGAAATTTGTTGTAATTTAGAAATTATTGAAATTTGTTGTAATTTTTCAAGAAATAGTGATACTAGTGGAAGAAAAAAAGTGAATATTGTTGAAATTTCTCAAGAAATGAGAATAATTATGATGGATTAAAAAGAATTTGTTCATGTAAAGATGTGAGGTTGGGGGGAGGGGGTGACCACGAAGATGCAAGGGTGGGGTGAGATTGAAACGATGAAGACGCGGGGTGGGGTGGAGATGCAGGGGATAGGGGTGGGAGAGAGGTGTTGTGAAGAAGATGGCATGGGGGGTGGGGTACTTTTTATAAAAAAAGAATTAAGAATTTATAGTAATTAAAAATTATATTAATAAAATAATTTAATTATAATTTTTTTAATTAATATTTTTTGTGGCCCTCAGTGCCACTTGGCACATTTCTATTCGTAATTTAATTTTAAAAAAATACCTCACGAGCTTCCCGAGAGTGCACTGCACGCGCAGTGCCATGTGGGCAAAAAATGACCAATTGGAACCAAATTGGATGGGAGGGTTAGGGGTTTAATAGGTACAGGCCTTAGTTGAGGGGCCTAAGTGAATTTTAGGGACAAGTTTGAGAGGCTATTGATGGATTTGACCTTTTGATTTTTAACTAGATAATGATAAATTGGTAATGATAAAATTAAAATAACATAAACATGAGATAACTATTTTAATTGAACATTAGGAATATAATCAACAAATTTCTATCTATTATCCCAATATGAATATATATGAATCTTCTAATATTTTTTAGTACTGTTCCGACGTTCTAGCATGTTTAAGTTGCATAACTGTAAGGCTACTCTATGTCACATGCATGTCTAACATCCACAAAACTAAGATACAACTTTAAATAGAATGATTAACCCTACAAAAATCAAAGGGGAAAGACATTGAAGACTAGATGTATGTCTCAGCAAAGAAAATTAAAAAGCGATAATATATCACACAACATATAGATAATGAGATTTAGAGTGTTGTGCTTCAACAATTTTTTTAAGAAATGAAACTTAAAAGTGTTATAGTGCATGTGAAAGAAGTAGACTAAAATCAAGTTAATGATTAAAAAATATAAAATGTTTATAATTATTTATGAAAAACTAATATCATATACTCAAATAATTATAAAATTTCTGTATATAACTTATCGG
>NW_025861138.1:0-2767 GCF_002878395.1 Capsicum annuum
AAATGTCAGAATCTGAACGTGTTGAGCAAAAATCCACTAACGAATCAGTAGCAGCAATTGCACTAGGCAAGTCCTTCACATTCTGCCTACGTAATTCATTTTGGGCCCATGCTTGCATCCCTGAGATGAAATTATACAACTTGTCTTCGTCAGACATGTTTTGGATGTCCAACATCAAAGAAGTAAATTCCTTGATATAGTCGCGAATCATTCATGTTTGCCTTAGCCTTTTCAACTTGTCTCTAGCAATCCATGAAGCATTTCTAGGAAGAAATTGGTCTCTCATTTCCATCTTCAACTTATCCCAAGTATTAATTTTGGACGTCTAGCGCTTTCATCATCCGCATTCCGAGTACGCTACCATAATTTTGCATCACCAGTCAAGTACATCGTGGTAATGTTCAATTTGTCCATCTCAGCAACTCATGCAGCAGTGAAGTATTGCTCCATATCCCATAGAAAATTCTCCATTTCCTTGGCACTTCTAGCACCACCAAAAGGCTTGGGTTCAGGAATTTTTACTTTGGAACTGCTTTCCTGGGTCTATCCTGATGCAACCACCGCATGTCGCAGAACCATCATTTTTGTCTGCAAATCTACCATCACTTTGCCTTGATCTTGTACTAGTGACATCAAACCATCGCGTGAACTCAGAAGTTCTGCAGCACTTTCATCATATTGGTTACGTAATTGTACCAGTTTATCCCTCAAGGTGTAGATTTGTGTAATCAAATCAACAACGCCTTCAGTTTGTTCGAGTTCATCCGTAATGCCAATGAAATTTTGAATTTGAGCAACATCTTCGTTTAATTGAGCGACAGTTACCATCTTCGTACTGCAACGCGGTCTCTGATACCAGTTGAGACAGGGACGTTCTATTTTTTGCAACACCGCTGCTTGGCAGTCGCGCACACACAAGACAACTTCAGCCATAACACACACAATGCGCAGTCTAAACAATTAGACACAAATGCAGAAATGTAAAGCACTCAATCATTTACAGGAACCGCGTTCCAAACTTTTATATTTCTCTCAGAATTACAAAAAAAGTGTCACATGAAATTATCAAAGGTATACACTCAACACACACTGTTTTCTGGATGCCTTTATAATTTCCTGCAGCACATTTAAATACTGTACAAGCAGTTATAGTAGTTGCAACTTAGGACACATGGCAGCCTGTCATTGGACAAGGCTGCATGCTCCTCACATGGCATAGCAAAACTGATCTAAACATTATCTGAAAATACACATGTTACAACATTCAAAATTCAAACACAATAACTACCCCATGTGACTAGCACATGGGCAACTTTGCCCTTTTAGTTAATTTTGCCAATGCTAACACACTTAGTCATTTTCAGCTTCTCAGCACTTAGTCCTTCCGTCTTTGCCTTGTTAAGCATCTCAGCCATGCCTGGCCTTGCCAGCATCATGTCTTGCCAATGTCATGTCTGTGCCTGTGCCTACGTCATGCCATTTCTTGCTCCATGAAGTTGTCTTAGCCATGTCACAGCTTAGGCCACGCCAATGCCTATGCTGCGACTCTGCCTCGATCATGCCTGCGTCCAAGTCTGCTTCCATGCCTGTGTCATGCCATCACCTGCGCCTCGCCAGTGTCGATGTCATTCCGTGCCATACCATATTACTGCTGCACCCATGCCCTCGCAGATGCCATGCGCCTGTCATTGTCTTAAGTGTCTAAGGCAGCCTTGCCATCACTCTAGCATACCTTGGTCTAACACATTGTTTGTCTTTGGCACATGTCAAGGCCAATGTGCACCTTGACATGGCCTTGTAAGCCATCAAGCCTTAGACTGAGGGTCTAACAGTAAGGTAGGTGGGGTTTATTTTTTTTAATAAAAAATTAATAATTAAGATATCTTTTTTGAATTAAAAAATGAATAAATTATTTTTATTATACACTTAGTGCCACGTGTCAAGAAAGTAAAAGGTGACAGGTTTTTTAAAATATATACTCCCTTCGTTTAAAAAAAATGACATACTTTCCTTTTTAGTACATTTAAAAAAGAATGACACCTTTCCTTTTTTGGCAGTACTTTAATTTCAACTTTACACATGGTATGTTTAGGGCCACAAAATTAAAGGGCATTTTGGTACATTTGACACGACTTCAATTTAAGATCACAAGATTAAAAAGTCTTCTTTATTTTCTTAAACTTTGTGTCAAGTCAAAGTAGGTCATTCTTTTTAAACGAAGGGATTATATATATATGTTCGGATCCATCATGCGCCCAAGAAAAGTGTTGCAAACTTTTGTTTCCACATTAATATTTTGTGTTTAATATAGATGTGTTTTAAATGATTAGAGTGTTCAATAACTATACATCTGAGTTAAGGGGTTCAAGTTAAATCTCAAAATAATTTAAGGATTTATCGATGAGTTAGATCTTATTGAAATTAAAAAATTATTATTATTGGTAGTACTATTTAAAAAGAAAAATCAAAAGCTTATGTTCACGAAAGTTAATTGCAATTTCCGTAGTTGTAATAATTTATTTGTATGATTGGGTTGGTGTCCCGTATACCTATTGTCTACGTTATGTTTTGCATGAGAATTTTAAACTCACGATGTTAATAAAATGTACAAAATTTACCGAGTGTAGAAGGTGCTAAAGCCTATAATTGTTAGTTGCTACTATGAGAACTACTATTGATATTGATACCAGTTCCTCGATTCATTCAGTGACTCAAAAATTTATTATTAGCAAAATATTTACTCCCTTTCGTTTATTTTTACTTATCA
>NW_025861139.1:0-1032 GCF_002878395.1 Capsicum annuum
ATGCTTGCTGGGAACGTGAATCAAAGTGAGGGTGACGATGTGGTTGCTGCGTTGGCAAATCCTTTGGGGTTGTCACTTAACCATATCAGTTTGTTGAATGTTGTGGGTGAATCCTCAAAGTCTTTCAACAACCCTCATGCTGCATTGATTCACATCGACGGTGAGTTCCAAAGCACAAGCCATTGTAGGCATGGCTTACGATGTGCAGATGGTGATTGGGAGTTGGACGGGAAAACATAACTTGATGGCTATGCCATTAGGTGATTTTGAAGTCATTCTAGGGATAGACTTCCTTAGAAAATTTTGTTTTATTCCTTTTCCTTACTTAGACGGAGTGATGATCGGAGACGAAACCAATGCAAGTTTCATCAAGGCTTCTAATCCTTATGGAGAAGTAAAGAAAGAGAAAAACAAGGGCCCTATCATTTCTGCTATTTCAGTCGAGAAACAATTGAAGAAGGGTGCTGAAACTTTTCTTGCCGCCATAATAGAAGTGAAACCAGACGTAAAGGTGGAAATACCAGATTGTGTTGCTAATTTACCGAAGCAATACGCTGATGTGATGCCCCCTGAATTGACTAAAGATTTGCCTCCAAGGAGGGATATAGATCACAAGATCGAGTTGTTTCCTGATTCAGTTGCTCCTGCACAGGCTCCTTATCGAATGGCTCCAAAAGAATTGGCTGAATTGCAGAAACAGTTGAATGAATTGCTGGACGCTGGATTAATTCAACCATTAAAAGCTCCTTATGGTGCTCCTGTTTTATTCCAAAAGAAACAGGATGGTTCAATGAGGATGTGCGTGGACTATCGAGCATTAAATAAAGTGACCGTGAAGAACAAATATCTTGTCCCGTTGGTGCAAGATCTCATGGACAGGCTGACGAAGGCATGCTGGTTCACTAAACTTGATCTTCGATCAGGATATTGGCAGGTTCGAATAGCAGAGGGTGATGAGTCAAAAACCATGTGTGTGATGAGGAAGTGAAGTTCCTTGGGCATTTGGTTAGTCAAAACCAAGTAAGGATGGAT
>NW_025861140.1:0-1155 GCF_002878395.1 Capsicum annuum
AGGTTTCGTTGAGTTTTCGATTCATGACTTCTGCTTTTACATTCAAACAAAAATAAAAAAGAAGATACAAGTAAAAGATCCTATCTATGCAACTTTCTAAAATCTTGACTTAATCTTCATGACTTCTCAAGTGATGAGATAGTCGTTATTTTGAATTGGACTTGAAATGTGAAATGTTCCTTCATGTTGGCTCTTGGCATTGGAGAGGAAATTGACAATCGACTCATTTTCCAGAATTTCCTCTCACTTGAACTTGAGAAACTTTACCCTATTCTTCAGGCGGGCTCCTAACTTGTTACTTCTTCGCACAGTTCTTCAGGCGGGCTCCTGACTTGTTACTTCTTCACCCTGTTCTACAGGCGGGCTCCTGACTTGTTATTTCTTCACCCTGTTCTTTAGTTGGGCTCCTGACTTATTATTTCTTTACCCTGTTCTTCAGACGGTGTCCTGAATTTTTATTTCTTCACCCTATTCTTCAGGCGGGCTCTTAACTTGCTACTTCTTCACCCTGTTCTTCAGACGGGCTCATGGACTTGCTTTTTTCTTCACCCTGTTCTTCTGGCGGGCTCCTGGACTTACTTTTTCTTTACCTTGTTCTTCAAGCGGGTTCCTGGATTTTCTTTTACTTCACCTAGTTCTACAGGCAGGCACTTGGACTTTTTTTTCTTCACCTTGTTCTTCAGGCGGGCTCTTGGACTCAAACTAAATAGTGAAATAGAAAAATAACATCCCATTCTTCAGGAGGATCCTAAGCATAAAATAAATTTTCATTCTTCAGGAGGGTCCTGAGCATAAAATAAATTTCCATTCTTCAGGAGGGTCCTAAGCAAAAAGTAAAATTCCATTATTTAGGACAGTCTTGAGCTGTAAAGTAAAGTCCCATAAACATGAACAAATGTTTTTGCCCCAGTTTGCACTAGAAAATTTTGTGAGTGTCATCAGATCATAACTTTCAAAAAGTAAAATAAAGAGTGTGAATCAAATCCCTGCTAAAGAAATACGTCTCTTCAGAGAAAAAATTGATGACCAAAATTAGGAAGTACGTCTCCTAACATATGAAGCTTAAATCCCCCAAACAAGAAAGTGAGTCTCCTAGGGATTAAATAAAATGAATCCACTAGAAAGTGCGTCTTCTAGGAGTGAATGGTTCAAGTT
>NW_025861141.1:0-7270 GCF_002878395.1 Capsicum annuum
GGGAATATCTGGTACTTACTGGTTTTCGTTCAGTGAAATAAACACAAGACTCTTTAGAGAAGCTATCTCTTCCTGCTTAATGAATTATCCATGATTTTATTTCCAATGAGAATCAATTTCTGGTAAGCAGAACACTACCGAAACAAAATTTCTTCCTAACAAATGAAAACATTGCAATTTAAAAGATATGTAAAGGAGTCAGATCTACGGACTTAAAGAGAACTCAAGTTATTAATTATGGCAGGAAGATGTTGTATTGAGCTGTGGCTGCGATCAAGGACTCTAGCAAAACATCCACAGGTCAACAGTTCATCAGGCGGGCCTGTCAACTTCCAAAAAGTAATGAGAACAATATCTTTAAGAGGAATAACAAGTAAAATGGTTGTCTAGCAACGTAGTTTAAGGACATACATAATTCTATTTACAATTTAACGGAAGTAGATAAATAACTCTTTCCCAATAGAAGGAATCAAACTTGATTCTACTAGATGGCTAAGATAAGTTTACCATTTGACCATAGTTAGAATGACTAATTAAAAACACAATCAAATTGACATCAAAGTGACTATATTGGATGGACCAAGTAGGCTTAGACCTGCTTACAAATTTTTGCAATGGGTGGGTATGCCATCTAAAATTCTTAGACATTGTAGAAGAATAATGGAGGCATGATATTGAGGGATGTAAAATGTTCTTAGAAGTTGAAGCATTTAAAGACGATATTGACAAGACTAAATAGGCAAACAATTCAAGAACATTATCACAGAAGCAAATGATGAAAGGGTTGCTTTTGCACAAGCCCAGGCTTCATTGAACCTATAACCATTGGACAGAAGTTTACAAGCTCAAAAAGGGAACAACACCAAAACTTCAGAAGGTCATCATACTTGGCTGAGATATTAGTAGATATGACTTATTATATGTCATGCAATCATAAAAACAAGATTAAAAGAACAAGAAAATACCATTAACATCATTATACAACTCCAAATTAATCAAAAAATTTTGTTTCATTCTATATTTTTATCAGCTTAGCTGCATCAGATCTTCAATTTCACTTGCATGGTCTAATTAAAGAGGAAATGAAAATCTTGTATTGATAAGACAGCATACCAGACATTATAAAGACCATGAAATCAAATAATTATTGATATAAAAAAAGATTACTTTTCAACATCTACTACAAATTCAACAACATAAATCATAGATTTCAATTGCATGATCAAATTAAAATTTTAAAAAATTACAAATAGAGGAGAATTTATCAGACTTTACAGAGACTAAATCAATTACTGGCGTATGATTGGGATTTATTAATCTACATCTACAACAAATTCAACAACTAATAAACCACAGATTTCACTTACATGTTCAAATCTGAAAAAAGAAAAAGAAAATCTTAGTAAAAGGAGAACTTACCAGACATTTCAGAGACCAAAATCAAATACCAACCAACATAAATGGAGATTATTTTCAAATATCTATACAAATTTAACAATAAACAACATGGAATGATTTGAAGAATCCAACAAGAAACAAGTCAGAAAGCTTCGAAAAAACTAAGTAAGAAAAAAGAAATGCTTGGACCTTTCAATTGCCATTTTTTGTTCTGAGTTCATAATATATTTTTGTTTAAAACTATCTTCCAAAATGGAGTTTGGAAATAGTGATGAAGGTGAATAGGCAACTTTTCAATTTTCTGGACAAAAAAGTGTAACAAGGAGTACTTGCTAAATCTAGATTAATCTATATGTGTTGTAAATAAATATTCTGAAAGATACTAAAACAAAAAAGGAGAGCAGAGAGATCTATATAAGACTTTGCTTCTTTTTCTTCTTCTTGGTGTGTATTTACAATGTGCAATGGTGTGTCTTATATAGGCAAATAGAATGTGAAAAAAGTGTACTATGTGAAAATACATTCACAAAATTATACACCCTATAATACTATGTGTAATAGGTGTAGTATGAGTATTATGTGAACATTCATAAATAACTTATTTATAATACTCCCCTTTGGATGTTCATGTAAAAGAAAAATTCTAAAAGAAATAAGATGTACATAGTGGTTTGTAATACGCCTTGCTTGCTGCCTCATTAAAAACCTTACCAGAAAAACCCAGTGGGACAAAACATTGGTTAAGGAAAAAGAGTGCAGCGCGTATGTAATCCCCTGATAAAAACATCACTTAATATCTAGGAGACGACGCATCCCAATCTTGTGTCTCAACTTCTCAAAGGTTGATGTTGGCAATGCTTTAGTGAACATATCTGCTAGGTTATAGCTTGAACCAACTTTTTGAACATCTATTTCACCCCTCTTTTGAAGATCATGAGAAAGGAATAATTTTGATGAAATGTGTTTTGTTCTGTCTCCTTTGATGCATCCTCCTCTTAATTGACCTATGCATGCGGTGTTGTCTTCATACAATATTGTTGGAATATTCTTCTTCAAAGTAAGGCGACATATTTCCTAAATGTGTTGAGTTATTGACCTCAACCAAACACATTCTCGACTTGCTTTATGAATGACTATTATCTTTGCCATGATATAGCTGTACCTCCACATGTAAACAAATAACCTGTCTAAGATCGACCTTTATGTGGGTCAGATAAATATCCTGCATCTACATAACCAAATAATTGTTAATCGGACTCATTTAAATAAAATAGTTCCATATCAATAGTTCCTCGAAGGTATCTGAATATACGCTTAATACCATTCCAATGTCTTCATGTTGGGGAATAACTAAATCTTGCAAATAAATTTCTATTAAAAGATATATCTGGTCGTGAATTACTAGCAAGATACACTAAAATGCCCCAATTGCACTAAGATATGGTACCTTAGCACCAACAAGTTATTCATTATTTTCATGAGGTTGAAATGGATCTTTATTAATATCAAGTGATCTCACAACCATTAGGGTACTCAATGAACGTGCTTTATCCATATAAAATCTCTTTAAAATATTTTCAGTATATGTGGATTGACGGACGAATATTTTGTTTGTAAAATATTTAATTTGTAGATCAAGATAAAATTTTGTCTTTCCGAGATCTTTCATTTCAAATTCCTTTTTCAAACATTCTACTGTCTTTGGAAGCTCTTCAGGAGTTCCAATGATATTCAAATCATCAACATATACAACTATTAAGACAAATTCAGATCCAGACCTTCTAATAAAGACACAAGAACAAATTGGGTCATTTTTATACCCTTCTTTAAATAGGTATTAGCTAAGGCGATTATACCACATGCATCCCGATTGTTTTAATCCGTATAAGGATTTTTTAATCTTAATTGAACAATTTTCTTGAGAAGTTTTATACGCATCAGGCATTTTGAATCCTTCACAATTTTCATATAAATATCACTGTCTAATGAGCCATATAAGTAGGTGTGACAACGTTCAAAAGATGCATATCAAGTTTTTCATGAACTACTAAATTAATAAGATACTTGAAGGTGATTGCATCCACCACTGGAGAATATGCCTCCATATAATCAATGTCAGGTCTTTGAGAAAATCCTTGTGCCAAAAGTCGTGCTTAATATCTTACGACTTCATTTTTCTCATTTCGTTTTCGCACAAAAACCCATTTGTACCCCACTGGCTTTATACCTTCAAGTGTTTGGACTATAGGTCCAAAAACTTTGCATTTTTCAAGCGAAGTCAATTCAATTTTGATTGCATCTTTTTATTTTGGCCAATCATTTCTTCGACAGATTTGGGTTCAAGATCCTCATCTTGTTGCATTATTTTATTAACAATATTATAAGCAAAAATATTATCGATAATTACATCATTTCGATTCCATATTTTTCTCGATGAGACATAACTGACTGAGATCTCTTTATTTTCATTATTTTCAGGTACCTGAACCTCTTCTGAGGTTTCATCAATTATTATGTCTTGCTGCTCTTCATGAGTAGCTTCCTCCATATTATGATTATTTTGATCATTTGCTCCTCTTTTTTTGAGGATTTTTATCTTTAGAACTGATTGATCTACCACATTTTAAGTGTGGTTTAGACTTATTTGCATTACTCAATTGTCCTATCGGGACATCAACTCAAATAAGAGCATTAGCAGCTGGAATGTGAGATTTTGTAATTCTTGATAGGTCAGTGAATACACCTGGCAGTTGATTTGTAATGTTTTACAAATGAATTATCCTTTGAACTTCTAGTTCACATTTATTTGTACGAGGATCTAAGTGAGATAATGATAATGCATTCCAGTCTATCTCCTTTTTCAACTGCTTATTTTCTCCCCCTAATGTTGGATATATTATTTCATTAAAATAACAATCAGCAAATCTTGTCATAAATAAATCTCCAGTCATAGGTTCCAAATATTTTATAATAGAAGGATATTCATATCCAACATATATTCTCAAACTTCTTTGAGGACCCATTTTTGTGCGTTGTGGTGGAGCAATTGGAACATATACCGCACATCCAAATACTCTTAGATGGGAAATATTTGATTCTTGACCAAAATTTAATTGTAATGGGGAGACTTTATGATAACTTGTGGGCCTTATCCGCACAAGAGCTGCTGCATGCAAAATAGCATGACCCCATACAGAAATGGAAAGTTTTGTTCTCATAAGCATTGGTCTAGCGATTAATTTGAGGCATTTAATCAATGATTCTGCTAGACCATTTTGAGTATGAACATGAGCAACTGGATGTTCAACTGTTATTCCAGTTGATAGACAATAATCATTAAAAGCCTGGGATGTAAATTCACTCGCATTATCAAGACGAATTGTCTCTATTGTATAATCTAGAAATTGTGCTCTTAACTTTATTATTTGAGCAAGTAATCACGCAAATGCCAAATTACGAGTTGATAATAAGCACACATGTGACCATCTTATAGATGCATCTATTAAAACCATATAATACTTAAATGGTCCACATGAAGGGTGAATGGGCCCACATATATCACCCTGTATACGTTCCAGAAATACAGGGGATTCAATTCTCACTTTCATTATTGATGGCCTAGTAATTAATTTGCCTTGAGAACATGCAGAACAAGAGAATTCTTTAAATTGAAGAATCTTCTGGTTCTTCAATGAGTGTCCATATGAATTCTCAATTATTTTGCACATCATATTAGAACCGGGATGGCCTAACCGGTCATGCCAAATAATAAAACTGTTTGAATCAGTAAACTTTTGATTTACTATGGCATGTGTTTCAACAGTGCTAATACTTGTGTAGTATAAGCTGGAAGAAAGAGCGGATAATTTTTTTAATTATATATTTATTACCCGACATTATTGTAGTAATATAAAGATATTTAATTTTTTCATCATTTGTAGTCTCAATATGATAGCCATTTTGGCGAATGTATTTAAAACTTAATAAGTTTCTTTGAGACTTACTACAATATAATGCTTCATCAATCATCAAATTTGTTCCTCTGGGAAGTAATAAGTTAGCTTTTTTGCCATCAATAAATCTTGTACTACCACATATAGTATTAACATTGTCTTCTTTCATCACCAAATAAGAGAAATATTTCTTATATTTTAGAATAGTATGTGTGGTAGCACTATCTATAAGACATATATCATCGTAACTTATTTTGAATCCAATTGATGATTGAAAAATTTCCATATTCTTCAAATAAAAAAATATATATTATAAGAAATTTGAAAAACTAACATAAGAAATGTAGAAATTAGAAATATATGGTACTTTAATAAAACAGAAAAACATAATTACAAACAAAAGAAAATAATAACTTTCTTTATAATTTATTCTCGACTAACGTGATCAGTTCTTCAATCAATGTCCTCATAGAAATTTTCAGCTTTCAAATGGGTAATATCTGAGAGGCCCTTAAAGTCATCATCATTGTAAGCAAGATTTGCCTCAACATCATCACATATATTTGATGGAGCTGCTTCATCATCATCACCTCGAAAGGTCAAGTGTACTTCCACATCATTTTCTTTTCTTTTAAGGGAAGCTTGATAAAGTTTGTTAAAATGATCAGGCATACGACAAACACATGCCAAATGACCTTTCATACCACATCGGTGACAAATATTAACTTTACCCTTTGAAGGATTATTTTGAGAAACTTTATTATTCTCTTGTTTATTTTCACCATTATAACGATAATTATTTCTTCCTCTTCCACGTCCTCGCCCACGTCCACGACCATGGCCTCGACCACGATCACGATAATAATTTTGCCTTATTTCAGGCTGATCATGTGCTGCTACAATATTCGCTTCAGGGAATGGAGCAGATCCAATAGGACGAGCTTCATGATTTTTCATTAAAAAAATATTATTCTGCTCTGCCACAAGTAGGCATGTAATTAATTCTGAATATTTTTTAAATCCCTTTTCACGATATTGTTATTGTAGCAATACATTAGAAGCATGAAAAGTGAAAAAAGTTTTCTCTAGTAAATCTTCATCAGTGATGGTTTCTCTGCATAATCTTAACTTACTTTATGAATAGCAGAATTATACTCAACTACAGTTTTAAAATCTTGAAACCGAAGGTGTATCCAGTCATATTTAACTTTCGGTAATACCATCCATTTTAGGTGGTGATATCGGTTCTTCAAGTTGGTCCACAATTCGAGTGGATCTTTCACAGTTAAATATTCAGGTTTTAATCCTTTGTGGAGGTAATAATGAAGAAAAATCATGGCTTTCATTTTAACTTGACAAGATGCGTTATTTTCTTGTTTGATAGTATCCCCAAGACCTCTAGCGTCAAGGTGAATTTCAGCATAAGGACCCATGATAAATTATTCTTTCCGATAATGTCCAGTGCCACAAACTCAAGTTTTGATAAATTTGACATAGTGAAACTATCATACAAAGATTAATAAGTTAGATATAATGATATTTTCAAAATAAGATAACCATCTCAAATAAATTTAAATAGAATCATATATTGTTAATAGATTATTATCAAAAGATTGTTTCCTTTAGAAATTCATATTTGTGTGTGTGTAGAGTCTGGAAACAAATAGTTACATAATAAATACGTACCTTATGAGGGATTTCGTGCTGATAAAGTGTTGTAAATAAATATTCTGAAAGATACTAAAATAAAAAAGGAGAGGAGAGAGATCTATATAAGACTTTGTTTCTTTTTCTTCTTCTTGGTTTGTATTTACAATGTACGATGGAGTATATATGGATAAAGTGTACTATGTGAAAATACATTCACAAAACTATACACCCTACAATACTATGTGTAATAGGTGTAGTATGAGTATTAT
>NW_025861141.1:10270-21191 GCF_002878395.1 Capsicum annuum
ACCCTACAATACTATGTGTAATAGGTGTAGTATGAGTATTATGTGAACATCCATAAATAACTTATTTGCAATAATATGGATATAATATCTTTTTAATATATTTTGTCCTTTGAGATAGACTTTTTTATACAGATATTTATTATATGGGCTGGTATTTACATATTACTTTTGGATCATTCAAATAAATCATTTACTTGACGAATAAACATTGTAATATATTATTTCTTTTAAGAAAATAAAAATACACAGACGCAAATACGCCTCTATATAACTAAATCTAACATTTTAACCTTACCATTCTTTAACCTTTCTCTAGAATTTTTTTCAATGTACTTAATCATAAAATATAAAAAATATCATTACATTCAATATTAAAATACTAAAATTCTAAATAATTAATATAAAGATATTTTAATATTAATTAAAAATATAAATATGTCATTGAACTTATAAATATTAAATGTTTTAATTCATATATTAAAAATATGCACATTTATG
Source organism: Capsicum annuum (assembly GCF_002878395.1). Taxonomy (NCBI): domain Eukaryota; kingdom Viridiplantae; phylum Streptophyta; class Magnoliopsida; order Solanales; family Solanaceae; genus Capsicum; species Capsicum annuum. The sequence continues at coordinate 10,769 of NW_025861141.1, forward strand.
TAATTATTATAAATAATTTTATCCATCTATGTCACTATCTTTATAAATAGTTTTTTTTCACTATTCCATTTAATGGTATTTAATGTCATAAATGACTAAAAATATTGAATAAAAAATTAATGATCAATTCTATGTCAATAAATTCAAAACGAAATTTTAATTACATCCGTTCCCTATTATTTCTAAATCAAATAACAATTTCTAATCAAATCCAAATAATTTAATTCTACTCCCTCAGTTTTGTTTTATTTGACTCTCTTTCTAAAAATATTTATTTTAATTTAATTGTTCCTTTGATGATATCAAGAGTATTTTATTATGTTCTTCAAATATTATGCCCAAAATTTAGTGACTAAACAAAGTATATTTATTTAAATTTAAATTTTAAAAACTCATTTAATAAGACTAATTTGGTGAAATAAACCTCTAATAAATACTTTCTTAAGGGGAGTGTCAAGTTCAAAAGGGCCAACTATTTTTAAACAAAGAGAGTATCATATTATACATAAATGTACAATTATTTATTACACGATAGTAAGCCATTGCAATCTATAATTATTTAAAATAATACGTTATTTACCCGCGCATCGTGCGGGTACGTATACTAGTTACTTGTATAATAATAAATGGCTACCAACTCTGCTTCTAGTTGGTTAACTAAATAATTAGCATTATTGGCAGAGTAGGTTAGTAAAATAAACACTTATCTTAATAATAGTATAAGAAAATACTCAATTATCCCCCAGAACTATACCCAAAAGGGTTATGCCACACCTCAACTTAAAGAAGGTCCTATTACCCTTGAATTAATTAAAAGTGGAATTTTCACCCCTTAGTGGCTATGTGGCACATACATGTGCCTACGTGGACACTTCAGTGTGTTGTGCCACGTATGTGCCACATAGGCACTAAAGGGGTGAAAATTTCACTTTTAGTTAGTTCAGGGGTAATATAGGGCATAGCCCTTTCAGGTGTAATTCAGGGGTATATAGTTCAGGGGGTAATTGGGTATTATCTCTAATAGTATTACCAACAAGCAGATAATGTGTATTAAAAATAATTCAAAGGAACATAATTCGAAAGTTCAAACATAAAAGACAGTGGGCCCTTTGTAGCGACAAATTGGTCGTGGGATTTCATTTCCCTTCCAATTTGAAGTTATTGTCGTTGTGGGACTTTACTCTGACATCAAATTCGCTATCAACAATAGCGAGACTACTCAACCTTGAAATGCTGGGTCTTATGAGAACAGTCATTTCTGGGGAAGAATGGAACATGGGGAGGAAGACACCTTTGAGAATCTCAAATTATTGGAGTTGTAACTTTTTCTAAGTGGGACTTTGGAGAGGAATCCTTTCCCGTGCTTGAGAAATTACAACTGCTGGAATGTCGTAAGCTCCTCCGCCATGCCGCAGTTCACCTCCTATTGTTAATGCATCGTACCTATAAGTACAACATTTGGAAAATCCTCTCATGCCTATTACTAATACATCATACCTATTAATACATCGATGCTGGATACCCATCTCAAACTTCAAGAAAAATGTGCTAGTCTTAATGTTGAGGAAAAGATGCAGCATTGGAGTGTCTTAATTACAGCAAAGTAGTCAAGAAGAGGAAACCGAGGTGCCACATACTAAGTATTGCTTAGTAACAATGATCAATAAACATCATCTTAAAATTTCGGTTATATCTCATATTTCTATGGCTAAATTTATCTTCAGTTTCATAATGTGGACAAATCATGTTAAGAGTCTTAATTTCCAAAGTACAAACGAATATAGCTGCACAGGCTGTAGCTGCACAGGCTGCTACTCTTGGAAAAGCTACTAAAAATATAATAGTTGTGATCAATAGACAAGATGCTCATTAAAAATTAAATGCAGGACGGTTCGGATAGGGATGAAGAATCTGTTGTTCGAAATTGTTCAAGTGTTGCTAGAGCAGCGTGGATATCATTCTAACATCTGCCTAAATTATCCAAGAGGAATCCACTCTCCGTTTTGCGTCAAGTAATGCAGGTGGAGTAACTCCCGATATAATAGTAAAAGCAGGATGTGTGGGTGTATGTCTTAAGAGGTTTGGTATTTCTCCAAGAGACCTTTCTGTGAGGGAAGTTTCCAAGAAGAGTACAACTTCCACACGATCCATCAGTGTCCAAGTCAAGGTCGGGTTCAAATAGGTTCTGCTATACAGCATTTGGCTTCATGTGCCTATTAATAAATCAATGCTGGATATGAATTGGTGCAAGAAAAATGTACTAAGAATATCAACTTTCCTGAAAGTTAAAGCTTCCTACTAATTCCTTCTCATATTTAATATCTTCTAACCGTGGCTTCTTTTCTTCAGGCAGCCTTTGAGCCCATAGATGAGCTTTGTTAGAAAAACTTGAAAAAATAACTTAATGAGGTGAAGTTTGAGCGTCACCAGATTATGGTTCCAGCTCTAAGGTGGAAAGCACATACTATGCGGAGGTGGATTTTAAGCTCAATGTAGTGTGTAGTGGAAGCCTGATGCATATGGTTAATGTTTTGAGAAATTTTGTCCGGCCTTTATTGTGTTGTTTCCCCAACTTTGTTATCTAAGGTTTTTTTGATAGTGTTGCCTCTAGTTGGAGTCTTTTATGTTGAAAACATATATAGAATCAATGCAAGAGTTATTTCTGGTGCAACTTCACTTGTAATGCAGAAAACTCAAATACTCCAATCTCTATACCTACCGAGTGGCGTGGCTACCAAGTTGTTATATGCATGTTGAGCAACAAGTTGATGCACATGTGATGAAAGAAAAGGAAGCTCAGTATGATGAATTCTCCGATATTGCTGCACAGGCTGCTGCTCCCATTCCAACTGTTATTGTACCCCGTAGTTGATGCACTAGCACCGGCCCCGAGGATATATTGCTCAGGCATCTTCCTAAATCATCCGAGAGGAATAAGAGGCTTGATGTTGCTCCAAGAGCCCTTTCTGTGGCAAGAAGGGTACAACTTTCACAACATCCAGCAGGTTGCGACAATGACCATGTATATTTCAAATAATTTCACATGTACAAGGAGGTAGCATGAGTATACACACTCCACTATCTTTTTTTATTCTTGTATTTTGTACGATTAATTTAGTATCATCATTTATAGAATATGTTATAAACTCTGTGATGGTTATAACATATTTGAATTTTCTTCTGTCATAAAACTCCTTCATGGTTATACCATATACGATTTTCTTCTAGTTGGTGCTATTATATGCTTGTTAGTGAATGGTTTGTCCATCACTGAGATTAACAAAAGTAACTATTAGGTTGACATGAAGATGTTTGAATTTTAAAAAATTGGACATTTTGATTTGTTTTTTTTTAAAGAGAAAAGGGAGAAATATAGCCTTCAGTTTTATGATTTAGAGCAGACATTCCGCTTTAAAAAAGTAGTACATATCGTTTAATAAATAGTGCATATAATGCCTTTTTTGTTAATAGACCTGTTGGTTTTTTTAAAAGAAAGACGGGACAGTGAAAAAGGGGTTAAAATGGCTCTCAATGGATTGAAATCTTTCAATAACTTTCAATAAGTGTTTATAAGCTTTCAATAATTTTATTGAGCATCAAGGGGCCTTAAATAGCCACCTTACAATAGAAAAATCTACAACATTCAAAATTTAAACTAACTAAAATGTCTCAACAAATTAAATAACCTAACTTAAATTTAAAATTTAAATTCATCCTAAATTAAATAACTTATTTTACTAAAAACTAGTGCAGTAACTTAAAGAAATTTTCAACACTCCTCCTTTGCTTTAGTTACTGCAATTTAAAAAAATCACTCCTCCTCAATTTCTACTTTTGCAAATTGTGCTTGAGGATTGTTTTTAAGCTTGTACACTTTTGTAACTTGACCTGCTTGTTTGCAATTTCCACAGATTGCATAAAGTCTCCACCAACAAAAATTCTTCAAGTGTTTTCTTTTTGCAGTGTCTACAAAGAGGACAATTACCTTTTCCTTTTTTGTTTTGTGCATAAAAAGCACTCTCAGTAACTTTGTCTTGTCTGAAGGCTCGTCTTTACTCTTGTGCTTGAAAAGCACTTATTAGTTCTTCAACAGAGATAGTAGAGAGATCTTTAGACTCTTCCAGAGATGAGATTTTAGACTCGAATCTCTCTGGAATTGTCACAAGAATTGTTTCTACTATTCTGTTATCTTCGAAATCCTCGCCAAGTAAGCTGATTTTACTTACAAGCAAAGAAATCTTTTCAGAATACTTAGCAATAGTTTCATCCTCTTGCATTCTAAGAGATTCAAAATCCCTTTTCAAATTCAAAATTTGCATTTGTCTAACTCAGTCACTTCCTTGATATTCTTTTTTTATTTTTTCCCAAGCTTCACTTGCTGTCTCACAAGTAATGATTTTAGAAAAAATCGAATCCGAAACTGAATTTTGAATTACAGTTTTGGCTTTGAATTTTTTGAGCTTTTCATCTGAATGAGATTTAATCTGAGCAACGGTAGGATTTTCAGAGAGTGATTGTAATGGTGTATCATCCGCTACAACTTCCCACAGATCGTAGGCTTGAAGATATGATTTCATTTTCACTGACCAAATTTGATAGTTTTCACCAGTGAAAATTTTTGAGGCATTCAATGAGAGACTATTGCTTGACATCTTTTTAGCTTAAAATAGCCCTATACTTTGAAAATAAGCACGGGTTGAAAAAAAAAAAAGTAGCCTTGATGGGTTAAAATGGAGCCCTGGCGGGTTTAAAAGATAGCTCTTACGGGTTAAAAATGGTATGGTAGCGCTTTGGAAGAACTCACAGATCCCATAAGATCAATGAGTCTCTTGATACCACTGTTGATTTTTTTAAAAGAAAGATGGGGCAGCGAAAAAGGGGTTAAAATGACTCTCAATGGATTGAAATCTTTCAATAGCTTTCAACAAGCTTTTATAAGCTTTTAATAATTTTAATGAGCATCAAGGGGATTTAAATAGTCACCTTACAATAGAAAAAATTGCAACATTCAAAATTTAAACTAACTAAAATGTCTCAACAAATCAAACAACCTAATTTAAATTCAAAATTTAAATTCATCCTAAATTAAATAACTTATTTTGCTAAAAACTAGTGCAGTAACTTAAAACAATTTTCAACAAGACCTATATCTACTGAATCAAAAAAGAGAATTCTAAACTGGTTTTAAAAGTATTTCAAATCTTCAAAAGAAACACCAAACAGTGGATTTTGAGTTTTTGAAATATGAATTGGAGTCCTATCAACCGGTCCACCACCAATCCATTTTGGTTATAATATAAAAATGGGGTAGATTCCCTCTAGTTCAGAAATGTGATTTAATATGTTGGAATTGAAATCTAGTTGTTTGATTCTTGCATTTCAATCACTTGTTTAGCCAATTACTTTCACGTTTGATCAATCGTTATCTCCATCATTACTAACAATTACTACAACAACAATATAGCCAGTACAATTCCACAAGTGGGGTCTGAGGAAGATAGAATGTAAGCCAAATTGTCATTTCCGATAGACTCCAAAAAATTCACTATAGTTGAGGGAGTATAAAAGTCTGGGAGTACAATGACTTCTTACATATGTCATGATTGTTACTTCTATGGCTTTTCTCATGTTAAATTTACTAATCACAGGGGACCATTTTGAACATACAAATACATTTCACTTATTTTATTCGAATACATTTTCCTTCATAATAAACACATCATGTATGCGTCCTTGTTTCTCCATGACTTTGTCTTAGGACGGTTGCCTCTTATTTTTTTTTTTTGCAATGCGGAATAAATACATGAATCATATCCTTTTTCTTAAAGGGTTTCTCGTTGTTGTAATCACACCCACGCGTAACTATACATGGTCAACTGTGTAAAGTACTCTCTGTTTCATTTTGTTTATTATAGACTTGACCAAAACTTAACCAAAAAAGAACGGGATTCGGGGAAGGGCCGAGCCACAAGAGTGTATTGTAAGCATATTTTGCAAGAGGCTGTTCCGTAACCTCCTAACAACAACTTTAACAGCTAATCAATCGACGAGGCAAAAAATATTCTGGAGAATAAAATGGCAGCACTAACAGGTTATACACCTACTATTCTGAATGTTGTAGTATAAATTGGCAATGTTAAAATATGATCCATATTGCTCTACTTGTATAATAAATGGCTGCCCTACCAACTGTGCTTTTAATTGGCTAACTAAGTAATAATAGATTATAGGCATTTTAGACTTTCATGTGATCACATATTCCAATAACACCAACAAGCAGCATAATAAACAATTGTTTAAGAAAATGGGTATTAAAAGGTTTCCAAAACACTTTCTCTAGTAAAAGTGTTATCTGATTAACTTTCAAACAAACTTTAATAATAAAGTGTAGTCAAACAAAGTGAGCAGTATTGAAAGTTTAATTAACTTTTTTTCCTTTTAGACTTTGTGGCAGACAATTGAGGCCACATCTAAATTGATTCATGCTTTCTAGACTCACTTTTTGGAATACTATGCATCACCGAACAGAAAGAAGTAATTGAAACAACTTTGGGTGCGGCAACAATTTTGAAGAGTCCGAGCAACATAGCTTTGAAGCAACAAGATTTGATAGGACCATTTCTTGTTTCAGATAATAATAGCACATGTACTGTGATGATTATAGCATATGTGATTTTCTTCATCATTGGTATATGGGTATTTTGTTAGGTTTTGGAGCCTGATTAATATGTGACGTACTATTATATATTATAGCACATGTACTGTACCTTTTATTCTCATTTCTCTGTGTGACTGTATATATACTCTGACTCATTAATATAAACTAGTATTTGTACCTACGCAACACGCGGACAACATTATTAATAATAAATTTTTAGATGACTTATTTGCATATGAACTTATATTTCAATGTGAAAGAAGAAACCCATGAATAAAGAGAAAATTGACCTAAAGGAGAAGATGTATCTCAAGAAATAATCTTTTGAAAATCAGAAAATAGGGAGTGTCTTACAATTTGTTGGAGTTGAGAGGTAAAAATAAAAGTGTAATATTTCTTTATGGATTGACGTTAAACTAATAAAAATTAGGCAAATCGTACTTGGATCCAATTAATAATTAAGTACAAAATGGTTCAACCAAATTTGGTAGTATTCCTTAGACATGTGAATGATACTGCTATTCACTCTATTCCAGAGATACGGCAGTTTACTGCCCATTGTGGTAGAAGGATTGTTTTATAAAAAAAGATCCATAACAAAGAAATATTGCTTGTTGATTAATACCACATTGTGTGATTGTGTAATCTAAAGACAATGAGTGCACATCTGAATATTCAATATATTTAAATTTTAACTTAAAAATCTTCTATATACATACTATTCCGGATTAAGCATTGGTGAGGACACACCCTTTACATATGATAGCTACTAATTTTGTCGAATTAGATTAAAAAATAGTACATGGTCTTTATCTTGTAGTGAATGTAGAAAACACATAGTAGATCATGAAGATTTTATATCTGCATTATCAAATTATTAAAACTCTCATTGAGCGACACCATTAAAGGCCAAATGTGGCAATCAAGCATACTGAAGTTATCATGCAATGACAGAATCTCTCGCATAAGCAGACGGGCTAGAATTGCCCTAGTGATTCAGTAGCGACAACATTAGCGACAACATTTCTCTGTTTTGTCTGAACTCCCACATGGCGTTGCGAAACCAGTTTAAAGTCTATCATTCAATACTTCAAATGTTGGTAGGAAGATTTTGACACATTAAAATTCTTCCAATAATCACGAAAACAGGACCAATGAAAAAAGAAGAAAAATCGCTTGTAGATTATGACCAGGTGCTTTCAGAAAGGCAAAAAGTTTAAAACAAAACGGCACCATCATGTGTAAATCCAAAAAATTCAATAGTTATCAAAAACCAACCAATTTTGATAGTAATTCGAAAAGATTTAAAAAACAGTTGCTAAGTCAAAATACAAACCTCTAAATTGTCCCTATATATAGTGCATCATAGAATGTTACGACTTACAGATTAAATTTGTAAAATGCTTTGCCAATATTACATCAAATAACTAAGAAGAGTAAATTGAAATAAGCAACCATGCCACCAGGGCTGAAAGTTGATCTAACTTTATTTCAGTTAGGAAATGATCTAACATATATCAACATATGCACATCTGCAATTGAGTATCTTATGCCGGAGTATGGAAAAATTATAATGTTGTCATACATATTTTAACTTTTTTTTTGGAATCAATGCACAAAGAACAACAATGCTTTTGTAAGTATAAATTACAGCAAGTTCAAAATATGGTCGTAAAGAGATACATATGGAAACATACATGAAACAGAAGGGAACCAACAATATTGTCCGACAATAGCTTAGTGGCAAGAATTTATAAAGTACGTCTTCATGACAAAATTTGTTATGCACCATATTCTACTTAAATTAATCTTTATTCAAATCTAAGTATCACTTTATTTTGCATCAAACATCAGTAAACGCAAAACTATCTCATATACCTTGCACCTCAAATGTGTAATGGTGAAAAGAAGATACAGCTAAGTGTTAATATTACGTAACAAACACATAAATACGAAAGAACCAAACTGTAATATTCAATGAATGCCCAAATCTAAAGCAACTCGTTGCAGTAATTGTATATACATCTCAATTTTTTTCTACAAACTATAAGGAGGTTGTTCCTTTATTTCCAAGTAGTTCAGGCCCTCCCAGATCGTATTGGAATAAGGACATAAAGATTTATTTAAGCAACCAAAGCTCATACTCATCCTAACATAACGTGTAATATCAATTTTAATAAGAAGTACCAAAAGATGAAGTTGCAAAAAAATACTATATTTAATAGCACCAAAAGTTTATGCTTCAAAGAGAGCCAATGTCATGCTACCAATTAATCTTTGTTAGCAACCACACAAACCAAAAAGAAACAAAAAAAAATAACAAAAATAGTTATATTAACAATTTCATAGGGCAAAGAAGACAGAGTTGTGCAAAGATAGATCTGTTGTCTCTATATTAATTTTCTGTATAAGCTTTACATGTGGAATTTGGTATGATTTTGCATTTCATTCACCTTTAGAACCAAAAAAGTTACTGTTACCATGAGAAAGATGTACAATAAGCCTCTCTATCTAGGGAAAAAATACAGAACTGTCTTAATCTACTCTTTGAATATATGAGATGAATGCAAAAGAGAGGAATATCAACTACATACAAAGTAATTCCTCCAACAATCTATGCTTAAAGTGGTTAACAAGTTATCTAGGATAGTTTTCTTATTTTGTCTCTGACAATCTATACAAAGGTATTTGAAGGGAAGATGTCTGGCCATCGAGGTATAGATAAGTCCCTCATGCCTCACTGCATATTGACACTTAAAACCATATATACAAATACATCAGACGCTACTTTGCATATATTACTTTTTATAGTAAACTCCTACACAACATATGATAGAAAACATATGCCGATTGTATAGCTGTAAAAGGATATTTTAGTCAAAATAATATCGAATCCAAAAAACACTACCTTCACTGCTATTATCTTTATCTCCATTGTCTGAATTGTACACAAAAGTTCCTAGGATAAACCCCCATAAAGTTTATAGATTGTATAATGTTCACTTAACACATGGATTTCATGATTCAAATTTGGTTAGAAAATTAACAAAAGTCCAGAAATCTTTTAAGATAACTTTGTGGAGATATATCGAAATCACAAACCTAATTGTTTATCATATCTGGGTGTAGAAAATCTATTCTGTGGAAAACAACATTGCAAAATTTACAAAGATCTTTTCCTTGGATCAAACATGGAGCGAGTAATCTCTATATAATAAGATTTCCTAAGTAAACAACATTAATATTTTCATTTGTTGTTAGAACTGTCAGGACTTATGAAATGTTCTGTTTAGAGAAAGAAATTAAGTTGCATACTTTGTGATAACTACTTGTAGTGGCAGTACTCTTTTTCTTGATTCCATAGGCATCTTGAACCAAACAAAAAAATTACAGCCCTGATCTAAACCTCAAATTTTCACCTCCCAACTCTACAAAAATGTATATAGATAGTACCTTGTCTCCTACCTGCAACCCAATGTTGTGAAAAGAAAAGTGCTCGCCTCAACAATTAAAATGTGAGGCAAGGTGAGGTAAAGCAGACAAGTTATTGTTTGACCATCACATGCTATTAAGTTACATATTCCCGTGGAAGCCAAACATATAATTACGCACAAAGCCATTGGTTCAAGCCTTAACCTTTGCTGCCAAATATTCCATTTCTCTTGAGAAGCTTCCATCATACATGAAATATTTTTAAAATCTTTACATGTGACGATCAGAAAAGGATAAGAAAGGTTGTTATATATTGAGAGTGACCAACAACTA
>NW_025861142.1:0-1920 GCF_002878395.1 Capsicum annuum
AAAGAAAAAATGTTTATTTAGAAATTTGAGGTGTTTGACCAAATGTGTTAGGAAAAAACAAATGCTTCTTAGTAGTATTAGAGGTTTTTTTTTTTCTAAAGATATTTTTGAAGTTTTGACCAAACACAAATTGTTGCTCTAATATTCGCAATAATATTTTTCAAATAGACCTATCAAACACAAACTACTATTCTTCAAAAGATAATTTTTCGAAAAAAACTTCTAACAAGCAACAATTATCAAAATAAATAAATTTTAAAAGTTTAGCTAAACAAACCATAAGTCTATTTGGTAGTGATTTTTGCACATATGCATATTTGAACTCCGGGTAAAAAAATTCAAGATCAGTTGACCTATACTATGCTTATTACCATTCCAATTTTTTTGCATATTGCAATTGACCATTTGTAAAGAATAAAATAACACTTTCTCAATTGGTGCAGCCTTTTGGTCAAGTACCAGCATTTGCAGATGGGGACTTGAAGCTCTTTGGTAAAGTGTTCTTGCTATTCTTACAATTTGTATGTATCAGCAGCAAGGTGATAAATTTGAAAGGATTTAAGTTTTACACACACACGTACGTACGTATGTATGTACGTACGTACGTACGTACGTATACGTATGCACACGGATATAAAGGAGAATTAATTTAACGGCCCTCCACCCAACCGATTAAACTAATAGCTGCTGGATGTATTATAGTTCATGTATAATGTGTATAATTTATGTATATTGACTAAGAAAAGTGAACAAGTGAATACAATCGGCTATTATGTAAAGATCCCTTATATATATATATATTCATTATTTCATCACGACCGATGAGTGACTTTACACTTATCAATTTTCTTTTGATATATGATAATGTGAACTTGTAATGCAGAATCAAGGGCAATCACCCAATACATTGCTCATGTTTATGCAAGCAATGGCTACCAACTAATACTCCAAGATCCAAAGAAGATGCCCATCATGTCAGTGTGGATGGAAGTAGAAGGCCAAAAATTTGAACCACTTGCTTCAAAACTAACATGGGAGCTAGGCATAAAGCCAATGATTGGCATGAGCACTGACGATGCTATTGTGAAGGAAAGTGAAGAGCAATTGTCTAAGGTTCTTGACATCTATGAAACTAGATTGGCAGAGTCAAAATACTTAGGCGGCGACTCTTTTACACTGGTTGATTTGCACCATATGCCAAATATATACTATTTGATGGGTACAAAAGTGAAGGCACTGTTTGACTTACGCCCTCGTGTGAGTGCATGGTGTGCTGATATATTGGCAAGGCCAGCTTGGGTGAAGTGCTTGGAGAAGCTGCAAAACTGAAGACATCATGAACCAATGGATGACCATATATATTTCCAGAAGCAGTTCTGCCTAAATATGTTGTGTTTCCTTCCTGAAGTAGTTGTCCTGCAATACAATAAATAGTTATCAATATCAATATGTTGTGTTTCCTATCAATATATTTATCAGAAAACACCTCTCTACCTCTGAGGCAGAGGTAAGGTCTGCATATAATCTACCCGTTTCAGACCCCACTTTGTTGGATTATATTGGGTATCTTCATGTTGTTGTACTAGTATCTATATATATATAAAAGCAAAACAAAATCAAAACAACATGCCACGTGTCAACCTATTAATATAGCCAAGTGGAAGATTTAAAGACAACACTTAATATTGTTGTAATAACAAATTTTTAATTAAAGAATATTGAATTTTATAGAGAAACCCTAAATCTAAATATTAGTCATTAATATTTTTCAACCAAAAACGTGGGTTAATAAAATAATATAATCCTCAACTAATTTTTTTTTTAATGAGAAGCACAAAATAACAACTTATCATTATCTCTCCAATTCAAAAATAAACTACAACATTAAATTCAAATTGTATTTCAAATTTAGAACCTGAA
>NW_025861143.1:0-5721 GCF_002878395.1 Capsicum annuum
ATGGACTACACCGGGACGATCCCCAACCTCCCTAGCATGCCTCGATCAATTTTGGGCCCACAGCATGCCCTAACCCCAGACCCACCCCCAAAATCATGGGCTATATCACATCGATTTTGCCCGAAAATGCCCCGTTCCGGCCGTTTTGCCCGTTAGTCCATCCAAATGGCCACGAAAAATTAAATGGGCCGCACTGGGACGATCCCTAACCTCCGTGGCACGCTCCGATCAATTTTCGGACCATAGCACACCTGAACACCGAGCCCACCCCCAAAATCATAGGCTATACCACACCGATTTAGCCCGAAAATGCCTAGTTCGCACTGTTTTGCCCGTTTATCCACCCAAATGGCCAAGAAAAATTAAACGGACCACACTGAGATTATCCCCAACCTCCCTGGCACGCCCCGATCAATTTTTGGCCACAGCACGCCCGAATCCCGGGTCCATCCTCAAAACTGTGGGCTATAGCACACTAATTGGCCTGAAAATGCCTCGTTTCCGCTATTATGTCCGTTTGTCCACCCAAATAACCTTAAAAAATTAAACGGGACACACTGGGATGATCCCCAACCTCCCTGGCACGCCCCATTCAATTTTTCGCCCACAGCACGCCTGGATCCCGAGCCCACCCTCGAAACTGTAGGCTATACCACACTGATTTGGCCTGAAAATGCGCCGTTTGCGCCGTTTTGCCCGTTGTCCACCCAAATAGCCACAAAAAATTAAACGGACTATACTGGGATGATCCCCAACATCCCTGGCATGCCCCGGTCGATTTTCAGCCCACAGTACGCCCGGACCCTATTCCCACTCCCAAAATCTTGGGCTATAGATCATCGATTTTGCCCGAAAATGCCTCGTTCATGCTATTTCGCCTGTTTGTCCACCCAAATGGCCACAAAAATTTAAACGGGTCACACAAGGATGATCCCCAACCTCCCCGGCTTGCCCCGGTCGATTTTTGGCCCACAACACGCCGGGACCCTGGGTCCACCACTAAAACTGTGGGCTATAGAACACCGATTTAGTTTGAAAATGCCCCGTTCACGCCGTTTTGCCCGTTTGTCCACCCAAATGACCATGAAAAATTAAACGAACCATACTGGGACGTCCCTAACCTCGCTGGCACGCCCCGATTATTTTTTGGCCCGCAGTACGCCCGAACCCCGAGCACACCCCAAAAATCGTGGGCTATAGCACACTAATTTAGCTCGAAAATGCCTTGTTCGCATCGTTTTGCCCATTTGTCCGCACAAATAACCACAAAAAATTAAACGGGCCACGCTGGGATGATCCCCAACCTCCCTAGCACTTCTCGATCAATTTTCGGCCCATAGCACGCCCGAACATCGGGCCCACATCCAAAATCATGGGCTATAACACACTGATTTTGCCCGAAAATGGTCCGTTCAGGCCGTTTCGCCTGTTTGTCCACCCAAATGGTCACGAAAAGTTAAAAGGGCCAAACTGGGACGATCCCCAACCTCCCTAGCATGCCCCGGTTAACTTTCGACCCACAGCATGCCCGGACCCCGTGCCCACCCCCAAAATCGTAGGCCATATCACACCGATTTGGCCTAAAAATGTCCCGTTCGCACCGTTTTTCCCATTAGTCCACCCAAACAGCCACAAAAAATTAAACGGACTACACTGGGATGATCCCAAACCTCCCTGGCATGTCCTGGTTGATTTTCAATCTACAGCACTCTCGGACCCTAGGCCCATGCCAAAACAGTGGGCTATAGCTCACCGATTTGGTCAAAAAATGCCCAATTTGCGCTGTTTCGCCTGTTTGTCCACCAAAATGGCCACTAAAAATTAAGCGAATCACACTGGGATGATCCTCGACCCTCCTGGCACGCCTCGGTCGATTTTTGGCCCACCGCCAAAACTGTGGGCTTATAGCACACTGATTTGGCTTAAAAACGCTCGATTTATGCCGTTTTGCCAACCTTCCTGGCATGCCCCGATCAATTTTTCGCCCACAGCACGCCCGGACCCCAGGCCCACCCCCGAAATTGTGAGCTATAGCACACTGATTTGGCCTGAAAATGCCCCGTTCGCTCCGTTTCATTCGTTTATCCACCCAAGTAGCCACAAAAAATTAAACAGACTATATTGGGATGATACCCAACCTCCCTAGCATGCTCCAGTCAATTTTCGGCCCACAGAATGCCTGGACCCCGAACCCACTCCCGAAACCGTGGGCTATGGAACATTAATTTGGCCCAAAAATCCCCATTCGTGCTATTTTGCCTGTTTGTCCACCCAAATGGCCATGAAAAATTAAACGGGCCACACTGGGATGTTCTCCAATCACCCTGGCACGCCTCAGTTTATTTTCAGCCCACAGCATGCCTGGACCCCGGGCCCACCCCTGAAACTGTGGACAATAGCACACCGATTTGGTCCAAAAATGCCCCGTTCGCGCTGTTTTACCCGTTTGTCCACCGAAATGGCCACTAAAAATTAAACGGATCATACTGAGATGATGCCCAAACTCCCTGGCATGCCCCGATCAATTTTTTGCCCACAGCTCGCTCGGACCCATGGCCCACCCCCAAAACCGTGGAACATATCACACCAATTTTACCCAAAAATGTCCCGTTCGTGCCGTTTTGCCCGCTTGTTCACACAAATGGCCACAAATAATTAAACGGACCACACTGAGATGATCCTAAACCTCCCTGGCATGCCCCGATTGATTTTCTGCCTACAGCACGCCCGGACCCCAGGTCCACCCCCGAAAGAGTAGGCTATAGCTCACTGATTTGGTTGAAAAATAACCCGTTCGCGCCGTTTCACCCGTTTGTCCACCCAAATGGCCACGAAAAATTAAACGGGCTAGATTAGGATGATCACCAACCTTCCTGGCAAGCGCCGATTAATTTTCGACTCACAGCACGCCCGGACCTCCAACCCACCCCCGAAACCGTGGGCTATAGCACACCAATTTAGTGCGAAAACACCCTATTCGCGTTATTTTGCCCGTTTGTCCACCCAAATGGCCACGAAAAATTAAACAGACCACACTGAAACGATCCCCAACCTCTCTGGCATGCCCCGATTGATTTTTGGCCCACAGCATGCCCGGACACTCGGCCCACCCTCGAAACTATGGGTTACAGCACACTGATTTGACTCGAAAATGCCCCGTTCAAGCTGTTTCGCCTGTTTGTCTACACAAATGGCAACGAAAAATCAAATGGACCACACTAGACGATCTCCAACTTCCCTGTCATGCCCCGATCGATTTTTGGCCCACAGCACGCTCGAACCCTTGGTCCACCCTCAAAACCGTGGGCTATAGCACTATAATTTGTCCCAAAAATTATAATTTTTGACCCTTGGTCGTTAATTAATCGTTTCGCCTGTTCGTCCACCCAAATAGCCACAAAAAATTAAACGAACCACACTGGGACGATCCCCAACCTCTCTGGCACGCCCCGATCGCTTTTTATCCCACAGCATGCCCGGACACTCGGCCCACCCCCGAAACTATGGGTTATAGCACACTAATTTGGCCTGAAAATGCCCCGTTCAAGCTGTTTCGCCTGTTTGTCTACCCAAATAGCCACAAAAAATTAAACGAACCATACTAGGACGATCTCCAACTTCCCTGTCACGCCCCGATCAATATTAGGCCCACAACACACTCGGACCCTTGGCCCACCCTTGAAATCGTGGGCTATAGCTCTCCAATTTGTCCCGAAAATGCCCCGTTCGCACAGTGTGTTCCGACATCCAATCCCTAATAAAAGGGATCTTCTTAAAAGAACTTATAAAGCTAATCTTTATAGCAAGTTCGATATGAAATCCGGTTTCTGGCAAATTCAAATTGCTGAAAAAGATAAATACAAGACAGCATTCAATGTTCCTTTTGGACATTATGAATGGAATGTCTTACCTTTCGGACTGAAGAATGCTCCATCAGAATTCCAGAATATTATGAATAACATTTTTAATGATTATTCCTATATGACTATTGTTTATATTGATGATGTATTAATCTTTTCAGAAAACATCGATTCTCATTTCAAACATCTCGATACCTTCTTTAAGATTGTAAAACAAAATGGCTTGGTTGTAAGCGCTAAAAAGATGAAGCTTTTTCAAACTTCTATCCGCTTTTTAGGTCATGATTTACATCAAGGAAGTCAGAAACCTATCTGTAGAGCCATAGAATTCTCTACCAAATTTCCAGATAAAATTACTGATAAAACGCAACTCCAAAGATTCCTAGGAAGCCTAAATTATGTTGCTGATTTTATTCCTAACATTAGACAGGTCTGTGAGCCTCTTTACCAGCGCCTTAAGAAAAATCCGATTCCTTGGGGTCCTGAGCAAACAAAGGCAATCGTCAAGATTAAGTCTTTAGTAAAAAACCTTCCTTGTCTAGGTATCTCTAATCCAGAAGCCTTTATGATTGTCGAAACAGACGCTTCGGATATAGGATACGGAGGAATCCTGAAACAGAAGGTAGATACTAAATCCGCCGAACAACTAGTTCGATTCACCTCCGGAATATGGAATTCCACCCAAAAGAATTATAGTACTGTTAAGAAAGAAGTTCTGTCTATAGTACTATGTATTACTAAATTCCAAGACGACCTTATTAACAAGGAATTTCTTCTTAGAGTCGATTGTAAATCTGCCAAAGAGATTTTGCAAAAAGACGTTAAAAATCTTGTTTCAAAACAAATATTTGCTAGATGGCAGGCTCTCCTATCTAGCTTTGATTTTCAAATCGAATTTATTAAAGGAGAAAATAACTCCCTTCCCGATTTTCTAACAAGAGAATTTTTACAGGGCCATGAGACCAACTCTGCCGAGCAGTAGCCCCAAAACTGAACAACAACGGATGGCTAGACCATTCGACTCACCAACCCCAGTCTCAAATCCATTACGGCCTACAGTCCCACAAAGGCCTACCATCAAGACCGAAACTCTAAACAGATATTCTGCTTTGACAGAAACACAGTTCCCTAAACTATCCCCACCAATGCCAACAAAATTGGTAGATTTAAAAACAAATTTACCCCTTGATAAAGGGTCATCAGCAGCAAGCTCCTCCTCTGTCCAGACTAAACAAAGTTACGCTATGAAGGCCCCAGAGACTTTCGCCCAAGCAGTAAATCCTACTGCAACAAAGGTTACTCCTTCCTCTCCTGCTAAAGAAGAGTTCAAATTCGTTACCACTACAGTTATACCTATCATTGCTTTGGAAAAAGCTTATGAAGGATATCCAATCAACCAGCTGATCAAGCCGGTCTACACTAATAACAACTTTGTGGACACAGAAGATCCACTAAAAACTCGGAGATTTTATGAAGCTATTTTGGTCGACACAGATTCGATTGAAGTAGAGCATTCAATGGATAACAATAATCCCGATTATATTAGTTATTCGAAATTCACCATAAAGAGGATATTAACTCCCTTTAATTGGTTTGTGGATCACTTGCATACTCCTATTGCTCTGTCAATGCCTCACAGGCCTCAGACCTATAATTGGCATGACTACAGAGCCGCCTGGTTCAATTTTATTTATGTTCGTCCAGGACATACATGGTTCGTGAAGTATTGCCCCGCCATGATAGAAGCCACTATACCCCGATGGTTCTATGAATGGTGGACCTGCTTTGGAGGAACTAAAGAAGTTCTTCCTCAGCAATTTCATAACAGATTTCCAGACTTCCTAATTAAGGAAGGTTGCTC